>NW_026463818.1:0-68870 GCF_021730395.1 Mercenaria mercenaria
GATCTCAGTTCCTTTATTGAACCGGCCAGATCCTATAATGGGTGCCAGAATTATGGCCCCTGAAAGGGCCAAAATTAGCTATTTTGACCTTGTCTGCACAATTGCAGCTTCATTTATGATTTGAATTTTCTTTTTAATTACTTCCCTTTTACATTACTATAAATAGCTTATTTTTAGTAACTTTTTTATTATTGGCCGTAGGGAAAAACCGAGACCACTTTTCTGTGGTACAACATGGATGGTACCTCCAATTTTTAGGTGTATTTCGACATATCTGTACCTTGTAAGAATTTTTTTTTCTTTTTGGTTAAATTCTCCCCTTTGTTGTTCCTTTCCTTTGGACTTAGATAATTTTTTCTGAGGACCTTCTTGTCCTCAAGTGCAATGATAACAGGTGAGTGATATAAGGCCATCATGGCCCTCTTGTTTAAGATACAGCTTTGAAATTTGGATGACATGTACAGTTACGCACCAAAACTTACTTTCAGTGACTATGATTGTGACCTACTGACCTACTTCCTTGTTTTTTTAAGATACAGCCTTGAAATTTGGATGACATGTACAGTTTTGCACACCGAAATTTACTTTCAGTGACCATGATTTTGACCTACTGACCTACTTTGTTGTTTTTTAAGATACAGCTTTGAAATTTGGATGGCATGTATAGTTTTGCATGCCAATCTTTAAACTGATTTTCAGTGACAATCAGTGTGATCTACTGACCTACTTTCTTGTTTTTTAAGCTACAGCAAAAAGATTTGGATAACCTGTAATATTTTTTTAATATTTTTTTTACATATTTCAAAAATAATCTTGCATAATCTTTACCTTGACCAGCTCTCCTATTTTTGTTTTTGTTTTTAAAGCTTTTGCTAAGAAATTTGTTCAAGCAAGCAAAACTACTCAGGTAAGCAATATAGGGCCATCATAGCTCTCTTTTATGATGAAGTACAATACATTTGTTTATATATCAGTTTTCCCACTGATTTAAAAATTAAATTATGTTTTAAGTAAGACGGTTGGTATTGATAGATATAAATAGCTATTAACAATTGTAGACATGTAGAATGCAAACCCAGGCACAAGTTATTAGTTAATATATGGTATATATAGGTAAATGCAGCATTACTATGGTGGTATGTTTAGGACATGCAAGGTGGGCATATTAAAATCGCATAGTCTTTCCGTGCGTGGGTCTGGTAAATTCTTGTCCGCTCTGCAACTCTTCCATCCATAAAGGGATTTTGAAATAACTTGGCATAAATGTTCACCATAATAAGACGATGTGTTATGCGCAAGACCCAGACCCCTAGCTGCAGCTGCAAGGTCAAGGTCACACTGAGAGGTCAATGGTTATCATGGTCTGTTTCGTGTCCTGTCCATAACTCTGCCATCCATGAAGGCATAAATGTTAACCATACTGAGATGATGTGTCATGCGCAAGACCCCTAGCTACAAGGTCAAGGTCACACTTAGAAGTCAAAGGTTAACAGGGTCTGTTTCGTGTCCATATCTCTGCCATTCATCAAGGGATTTTGAAATTACTTGGCATAAATGTTCCTCATAGTGAGACGACATGTCATGCACAAGATCCAGACCGCAAGGTCTAAGGTCAATTTCATTATATTTTTAGCTCACCTGTCACATAGTGACAAGGTGAGCTTTTGTGATCACGCAGCGTCCGTCGTCCGTGCGTCCGTCCGTGCGTTCGTCCGTAAACTTTTGCTTGTGACCACTCTAGAGGTCACATTTTTCGTGGGATCTTTATGAAAATTGGTCAGAATGTTCATCTTGATGATATCTAGGTCAAGTTCGAAACTGGGTCACGTGCCTTCAAAAACTAGGTCAGTAGGTCTAAAAATAGAAAAACCTTGTGACCTCTCTAGAGGTCATATATTTCACAAGATCTTCATGAAAATTGGTCAGAACGTTCACCTTGATGATATCTAGGTCAAGTTCGAAACTGGGTCACGTGCCTTCAAAAACTAGGTCAGTAGGTCTAAAAATAGAAAAACCTTGTGACCTCTCTAGAGGCCATATATTTCACAAGATCTTCATGAAAATTGGTCAGAACGTTTACCTTGATGATATCTAGGTCAAGTTCGAAACTGGGTCACGTGCCAGCAAAAACTAGGTCAGTAGGTCAAATAATAGAAAAACCTTGTGACCTCTCTAGAGGCAATATTTTTCATCGGATCTGTATGAAAGTTGGTCTGAATGTTCATCTTGATGATATCTAGGTCAAGTTCGAAACTGGGTCATGTGCGGTCAAAAACTAGGTCAGTAGGTCTAAAAATAGAAAAACCTTGTGACCTCTCTAGAGGCCAAATATTTCATGAGATCTTCATGAAAATTGGTCAGAATGTTCACCTTGATGATATCTAGGTCAGGTTCGAAAGTGGGTCACGTGCGGTCAAAAACTAGGTCAGTAGGTCAAATAATAGAAAAACCTTGTGACCTCTCTAGAGGCCATATTTTTCATGGGATCTGTATGAAAATTGGTCTGAATGTTCATCTTGATGATATCTACGTCAAGTTTGAAAGTGGGTCACGTGCCATCAAAAACTAGGTCAGTAGGTCAAATAATAGAAAAACCTTGTGACCTCTCTAAAGGCCATATTTTTCATGGGATCTGTATGAAAATTGGTCTGAATGTTCATCTTGATCATATCTAGGTCAGTTTTGAAACAAGGTCATGTGCGGTCAAAAACTAGGTCATTAGGTCTAAATATAGAAAAACCTTGTGACCTTTCTAGAGACCATACTTTTGAATGGATCTCCATAAAAATTGGTCAGAATATTCATCTTGATGATATCTAGGTCAAGTTTGAAACTGGGTCACGTGCCTTAAAAAACTAGGTCAGTAGGTCAAATAATAAAAAAACCTTGTGACCTCTCTAGAGGCCATACTTTTCATGGGATCTGTATGAAAGTTGGTCTGAATGTTCATCTTGATGATATCTAGGTCAAGTTTGAAACTGGGTCAACTGCGGTCAAAAACTAGGTCAGTAGGTCTAAAATTATTAAAATCTTTTGACCTCTCTAGAGACCATATTTTTCAATGGATCTTCATGAAAGTTGGTCAGAATTTTTATCTTGATAATATCTAGGTCAGGTTCAAAACTGGGTCACATGAGCTCAAAAACTAGGTCACTATGTCAGATAATAGAAAAAACGACGTCATACTCAAAACTGGGTAATGTGGGAAGAGGTGAGCGATTCAGGACCATCATGGTCCTCTTGTTATTTATTTTTCCTTACCAATTTAAAAATGGAATAGAATTTAATCTGTAAAATAAAGATATTAACATTTGAAAACATTCACCTGTTGATAGATTTCCAGACACTTTCATAAATGTCTTCATGGATTATATGAAATAGTTATGATTTATACACATTGTTACATGGGTGAAAGTTTTCCGGAATACTCCGGAAGTTCCGGATTTTCCATCTCGGCCGGGATCGTTTTTCCAAATCGTCTTAATCCGAGTTGAAATTCGTGGGGGGGGGGGGGGGGGGGGGGTGTTTGTATTGTGTCATCAATCAACAAAGCTTGAAAAATCAGTCGATCGGCGACAAACACAATCGACTCTGTTTATCACATTTGCCGTTTGCAGCGCATCTCGCATATTGTCAATATGTAACGACAATTTTGATTGGCCCGCATAGGCGCTGTACTTCAATGAAAACAACTGTTACGTTTTTCATAAATTTTACATGCGCGGAAAAGTTCCCGCGCGTCAGAATTTGCACGGACTTTTGTCTGCAGCATGCATTTCTCGATTTCTTGCATGCAATTTTATCTTCAAACACCACGGACATGTAGCCGCCTCGTATATTGCGAGTTATGTCTTATACGAGTATTGGTGGGTTAAAGTCTGGATAGGGACGAGTGGACCTCTCTGTATGCTCATCCGATCGGACGCGTGGATTTTACCTCGTAACTTTACCAAATGCAGAAATTACATCCCTAAAAATAACCTGGATTGACTGGAATTTACCCGCGAATCGTAAAGATATCAAAACGTCATACCAGTAATTTTCCATTCCACGAACACGTGCGACCTATCGTAATAATAATATCTAATTTCGGCTAGATCGCCGTTACTTTTGTTTATCGACACGTACACAAAAAACGCGCGTAGTGCATTCATTTTTTAATATAATCGCTTCAAATTTTCAACACCGCTTGAGAAGTAATACAGTTTGAATTCTATAACGATTTTAATAAGATATCGACAGAAATGTAGGCAAAAGTCTATAAAAACGATCGAATTTTCATACATTTATTTGTAAAATTTCAAACAGCGCGATCTTAAATATTTATTTATTTCTAAAAGTAAATAAATACTACATTCTATGGTCATAAAATTCAGACTTTTGACAAGAAAGTACAAAAAACAGAATTAAAAAATCTTAAATAATAAAAAAGCGGCAGCTATTTCAATACATGAGTAAAACAATTTTTGGCAAACAGATTTCTGTGTAATGCGGCAGAATAGGTTACGTGACCTCGTGAACGTAAATAGAAATATGGTTTTAAAATAAAGCAGTATGATGTCGCTGTGGTTTTAAATAAGTTTGATAAGTAAATGAATGTTTGTAGATGTATTTTTGACACGACACTATGTGAGATATTCTTCTCAAACAATAATGTAAAAAAATTTAGGGCAAATAGGTCACTTATCGTTTGACACATTTACCTGTCAGTTTATACGGGATATTGCACATTCGCTTTTAAAAAAATTAAAGAAGATACTTTTTTTACTGTTTTAAAGAACCGAGGCGGTACGATCAGACAGTGATGTGTCACATGGCGCGAAAACATGACGTAATGCCATGACAATCTCGGGCAACTTTGATCTCCACTTCAGATGCCATGATACCGACACACTTCTTTTAGCTCTTTAAGGGGGTTTTAACTGATGACGAAAACAAGGCCAGTACTTATTTTATCAACAGAATATTTACCGATAATTGTTAATGTTTTTTTCCGCTTTGAACAGGGGTGGGTTGATGATAATTATTTTTCGGGATTTTCGAATCCAAAGCAATCTAGATCAGATAGGATACAAGAAAAATAATTAACAGCTGCATACTGATAAAAGGAAGCAAGATTCCTGTTTGTTTCATATTTAATGTTCGTCCTGGCAGTGCAGGACCGAATGTCCGGCCAATTTTGGCAACTTTCGTGATGTCTGGATTTTATTATACACACCCTGTAAAGAGTTCCAATTATAAAACAAGCGTCAACCACGGAAAAGTCACTTTTATAAAAAATATTGCAGTGATGATTACTCGATCCCGTTACGTACCGAAATTTACTTCAACTGTTTGTTTTAAAACATCATTTTAGACGACCATTTATATAACTATTCACTCACGTTTTTCATGACTTTCACATGCGCCAAAAAGTTGCCGCGTCAAAGTTTGCACGGACTCACACGCATGTCTTGATTTCTACGGTTTGCACGCTTTTTATCTCCAAAGTATCAATCTTTCCACGAGGAACAGGAGGAAGATCAAGATTTCTTTCGGGGATTAACACGCCGTAATTAGGGCTGCACGGGATAGTGCGTGAAAAATAATGTTTTTACCGCCAGCGTACAATACTTAGGACTTAGAAAGCAAACATGGTAACAAATGGAGATGGGCTTGGCTATCTGAATGTGACGCTGATGGTGATCGATGGGGTCTTTGGCTACGAAAACCGGATATTGCAGGGTCTGCATTTTGTGAATGTTGTGCCAGAACATTAAAATATGGTGTCATGAAAAAACAAAAATGTTGCTAGAATTTTCAGGTAGTTTCAGTCTGAATCTTACAAAAATATGTTGAGGGTATATTGTTGAAACAAGTCCTTGACTTAGAAAAGTTACTGTTAACTGAAAATCATGCATTTTGTGCAATATAATAAGTAAATTTTTGGCACACATATAAGGGTAGAATAGGGCTGTTCTAAGCGTTCAAAATCACTAATTCTCAGAAGCTTCCGGGGGGCTTTGCCCCCCTGGCCCCCCTACCAGGGCTTTGCCCTGGACCCACCGGGCGCCCTAGCAGCCCCCAAGCCCCCAGCAAATTTTTCAGGATTTTCAATATTCCATACTTTCACCCATGTTGTTACTATGTTGCCCTATTATTATTCATTCAGTGTTTTGTGAAAAATGTCCTTAGGGTGGGGACTTTGGTAACTCTGTACAAATTCTTGTTCTAAGCGCATGATTAGGATAATGTTAAGGCCATCATTGGAAGCCTGTGTGTTTTACAAACAGCTCATGTTTCTTAATATATAACACATCAAAATAAAATTTTGTTTTAAAGAGTATGCACATTTAAGTGGAAAATAAAAGGTATAAATATTTTATCATTATGAAATTCTCATTTATCGGCAGAAGTGACGATGGGAAGAATAATTGTCTGATGAAGAACTGGGTAATAACAGGTGCCATATATTTTTGTTACCAGACTTAAATTGGTTTCGGAGATATTGAAGCCTTGAAAACCAGCAGATACATTTTGTTATTATTAAATGTATAATTATAATGTTCAGAAGGAAAGCTTAAACATTAAAACTGAAGTTAAAATGGGTGAAGTTAAAGTAAAAAAAAAAAGTTTGTTTGCATGCATGTTTCCTCACTAGAAACAAATAATTTATTTCCAGCTTACTTTGCGAGTATTTATACAAAACACTTATATTGTAACATTTTTTTAAAGTTGTTTATTTTACATTAAATTTGTATTATATTTATATTTAATTAAGATAATCCTGTACTCTAGTGGAATCACTCGTTAAGGAATTAAGTGAAGGTGTTAAAAGTTTAATCTGCTCTTGTGGTGGACAGATTAATTTCTATGATCCTCTAATGTGCCACTTGTTACACAATAACGCTCGTTTCACACACATTAAATCTGACTGGACTTTTGATATGAAAGTCCTAAAGGGTTTTCAGTTGGCATTGAGACTACTTATTTCGGTAATACTTTGTGGAAGAGCCTCTTGATTCATAAGATCAACAAGAAATTATACCATACCTTGTTGCTCAGGATTTAAAATGTACCCTAATGGTAGGGTGACAATCAGTTTATTTAGCTTGACTGTTCGAAGAATATGGAGAGCTACACTAGTCACCCCGGCATGGGCGTTTGTTAAAGTTTTTATGAAATGGTAGTATCTTCTATACCATCAAAGGTATTTACTTCAAACTTGGAACACTTGTAGGCAAGAGTACATAAATCTGTCAAGTATTTTGGCTGAATTATGGCCCTTTTTTGACATAGAAATTAGTTAAGTTTTGCATATCATTCCATATTTTGTCTAAACAGCTTGATAGGTGGCTTTGAAACTTTGAATACTTGCTTACCATCATGGTCACACATTGCCATATAGTGCAATATACTTATCAAGTTCCGCAAATACAGATACATTGTTTGTCTTATCTACTTTTATGCCTCCAGCATCTATTGATGCGGGAGGCATAATATTATAGTGATTGTCCAGTCCGTCCATCCGTACGAGGTTAACCAAATGGGACCGTTTCGTCTAGCATCAATACCCCTTACTAGAATGACTTGATACTAATGCAGATGTAACCTGTGACCATTTCTCATCTTCACCTGACCTCAGTTTGATCTTGACCTCATTTTGGACTTAGGTTGCTTTATATGGGCCATCTCTTGGTTAACCAAATGGGACCGTTTCGTCTAGCATCAATACCGCTTACTAGAATGACTTGATACTAATACAGATGTAACCTGTGACCATTCTTCATCTTCAAACATCACCTGAACTCAGTTTGACCTTGACCTTGACCTCATTTTGGACGTTTATTGAACGCACCTCCTTGTTCTTCTTTTAACTTAGATAATTGATAGCCTTATAGAGACCCAAAGCTGATACTTGGAGAAAGTTTGATTGTTTCAGTAAGGTTAAACTTTTTGTCGACATATAACTGAACACTCGTTGCAGTATTTTCACTCATTTACAAGTGGACCTTTTGTTATTCCCGGTCCGTTTCAAGCTGCATGGATTTCCATCTGTCTCTTTGTGGGTTAGGGAGACATGTTGCCTTCTGTCCAATTGTGTGTCTGTCTGTGTGTCATTCACAAAATCTTGTCCATTGCACTCTTATTTCTGTTACTTCCAAATTACTTGCCCCAAGTGCAACTCTTGCATGAAGAGATCAAAGGTCAAATAGGAATTATCTTGCACCTGCTGTATCTTTTTTGGTCATGGTTTCGAGGTCAAGGTTGCATGGTGAAATCAATTTGAAAGATTAAATAAAATAACTTAGTCCATTTTCCTTCACAACACATTGTGCTTTGGCAAAGTTTTGTTTACAAATTAAGCCTTCCTTTTAGATTAAGCCTTTTGGAGAAAAATGTGCTGTTTTCAAAAGCAACCTTTAGTTTAAACTATATTGATAGAAAGTAACAAACATTTCACGAACAGTGATCATAAGACTCGTATCACTCCTTGTGGCTAGCTATACAGCTTGCAGCAAGAAAAATGCAAAAAAGAACATTTTTATCATCATGCAGGTAAAAAAATGCAAGAATTATCTTCGTATTTTATAATTTCAGCCTTTGATCAAAATTAAAACAGTGATGGGATCAAAGTACAAAATTTGTATAAAAATGGTTATTGTACAAAATATAATGATTACAAAATGTCTAATAAAATGTGTGCACTCGGTAGCTTATGACACGTCTTACCCATAATCCTTTCTGATAAATCCGAGTCTTTGATTGGGTTGTTCTGTTTTTGGCAGTTGAAGGCGCTATAATCCAAAACTAACAAATCATTTGATAGACTTAACTTCACAACTTGTTATTTCATTTGATCAGCTCCCAACAATAACTACAATAGTATTAGCGGTATCAGATAAATGAAGTGTGTTGATAAAGTAACTAATCATTTCATAAATGACTTTTAACATGTTCATCGAAATGTAATAAATGGCTATTATTGAAGAATATTAAATAAAAATATTTTGACAAAAAGGATGCAGTTTGTATGTCAACACTATTTGTTCTTAAAGAAAGAAGTTTTGTAAATCGTTTCAGTTTTGAGGCTTTTTTGTGGAATTTCAAATTTACATGGATATTTTGCAGAAGAGAAGAGATTTATGTTAATTAAAACAAGTGACTACAACTTACTAAGAATGTGCATATGAAAAGTTTTGTTTTATTTTAATTTTTTTTTTTTTGCTTAAAAGATATACACTATGAATGTCACTGCTCAGTTTAACTATTTTTATGAAAGAACCTAATAGAGGTGACGTTTGATAAAACTTGACCGGGATTCTAAAATAACTGGATTTGTTGAAAGGGAATTTTGATAAATATACCTAATTTGATAGAAACAGAGGAAAGATGGGTCCAGAAATGTGGACAATATTAGACTGGGCCAATATAACTGTAGATGATATGGACATTCAGAATGTCATAGATAATTGGAGATGGAGGTGTAGAAAAACATGTAAGTTTTGTATTCAGTGCTCATAGCTCATAATTCAGGTTTTATACTTTGTCGATACTCACAGTTCATGTAAGTTTTATAACTTGCCTTAAACATGATCTCCTAATTCATGTAAATTTTATAACTTACTTGGTACTTTATCTCATAATTCATGTAAAATTTATGACTTGTTCTGTACTTGATCTCATAACCCATGTGAGTTTTATGACTTGCTTTACTTTATCTCATAAGTCATATTAGTTTTATAACCTACATGCAGTATTCTTTATCTCCTAACTCATGTAATATTTATGACTTGCTCTGTACTTAATCTCATAACTCATGTGAGTTTTATAACTTGCTCTGTACTTGATCTCATAACACATGTAAGTTTTGTAACTTGCTCTGTACTTGATCTCATAACTCATGTAAGTTTTATAACCTACAGGATACTTTATCTCATAATTCATGTTTTATAACTTGATCTGTATTTGATCTCATTTAAGTTTTATAACCTGCATGGTATTTTATCTCATAGTTTATGTAAGTTATTTAAAGGTGCAAAATAAAGACAAATGAATAGACATAAATCTTAAAAAAAGACTACACATTTTGAAATATAGTACTAAACATTATGATAGCCATGCAATATTCCCTTGAAATCAACACAAGAACAGAGAAACAAATGATTGTTTCTGTATTTTCTTAGACTGGGGGGTCATTTTGTCCTACTTTCGTGTTTATCGTTTTTCCGTAATCGGTCGGAAATTCTTCGGGATCAGGTGATTTTAAAATTGTTTCAAACGAATATCCGTTTAAAGACACGCGACAAAATAACTGTATTTCCATGATGGTAATTATACACGACTTGCACGAAAAATATGAAATGTACAAAATTTATGTTTAAAATTGACAGTGACATAATATTAGGCCAAGACAATGTGTTTAATGTCTAAAATCTTATTAAATTAATGTAGCCATATGTACATAAATCAGTGTATTTAGGTAAATTTCAATCACATTTTGTTTCTGCAGTGTAAGACAGTTATTCATTTATATTCTTGAAACTATACTGAAAAGAGATTAACTGAAAAAGTTTCCAGACGAAGTTGTAAAAACACTTTTATTCGGGAAGGGCCTGAATTGTCCTCCCCCAAACTTGTAGTATAGCTGTTTATTACCTGTATTATAAGAATGATTTTCATGAAGTTTTTGTGAGTTAAAGAATTGTTGAATTCCATGTGCTAAGTTTGTAAAAATCACGTTATCGTTTGGGCATTCAATATATTTTGCATCTATTTATAAATTATAGCCTCGTTTCGGAGGATTCTTCCGAAAAAGTCCGAAGATGCTCGACGCGTTCGTAAGCAGTTGGAAAACATATTTTCGGTTTGACATAGGCAACATCTTTTGTTTATTTGTTAGTTATTCTTGAACATATTCATGACTATTTGGTCAGATCCGATGCAGTGGGCCATATTTTCAGTAAATAGGAAGTCTCAGCTACAAACTCTGGTTTTCGTAATTATAATACTCCTTTGGGTTTTAGTAATGGACCTTTAACCTACATTGTAATTGTATGTCATATTTCATGTAAGTTAAAACCTGCCTACTTAAGCAAGAAACTGTCTAGTTTTGCTCTCAGTGGTAGACATTACTGCCTAAAATAAAAGTTACTTAAATCTTTATACTATAGATGAATAATTTACAATTTGCCAATTAGATATTATTTGATGTTTTGGCTCTTAAAACATTACCTGGTAATTAAAAAAAAAATTGCTATACAATAGTGATGTTACATACCATGTTTATTGTTAATTTTTTCTAATTAATATAGCTTGGGACCTGAGACTGGCCGATAGGTTAAAGGTCCATTACTAAGGGAAAGTGAGTTGGCAATTTTTTTCATAGCCAGTGCATAGACTTCTGCAAGACACTAAATAATGAAGATTGGCAGGTCAAAATTTACAGAAGGTCTTTGGAACTGTATGTTCGGAGAAATGTATGTGTATTATGTTGAAATTTCAATGAATCGACAGAATGACCCCCCAGGTCTTTTTAACTTTCTTCATACTTCATAGAAAAATAATTGTACATATACTGCGATTTATTTCGAATTTCTACATACCAACTTTCATTTTCCAATAAAATGAAATAGTTTCTGTGCTTTTTAAAAGAAACTAAAATGTTCACTTTCCTTAGTATTGGACCTTTAAGCTTGCTGACTCCAAATCACTAGCCCTTCACTGATGTGGGTTTTTGCCTCTCTAAATGGGGGTAGTGAATTCTTTATGAGAGGAGGCCACCCATCCATCTAGCTTAAGGAAGGTGGGCAGTTTTACCCTGGTGCCCTCCTGTGATGAAATAATGCTGGAAAGTTGCCATATGTCCTATAATTGTGTCAGTGTGATGTTGAACCCAAAACCAAACAAAAAAAAACAACAAACAATACATTTCAGAGTTAACTTAGCTGAAATTTGTCAGCAGGTTTTGGTTTTGCAGTTCTAAACATAGTCATTGTCTCTCTTGCATTGTCATTTAATGACTTTTGATTTTGTTCCTGTCCTTCCTGTTCAGTTGTCTTCGTTTAAATGCAGACTGATTTTTCCTGATGGGTTTCTGCTTGCTTATAATTTGGTCAAATATTTTTTGACATCTTAAGTTTTATCTGTCTTGCTACTAGAGCTACTTTGAAATCATTAATTTTCGTGGGCGACTAATTTTCGTGGATTTCGTGGTTGAGTCAATCCATGAAATTTAATCCCAATGAACAAGTAAAGTTCCCATTCATTTTATGTTCAGAAGTCTTCCTAACAGTAAGAACTTTGCTAAGACATAAAATTAACTTCCCTACTAGAGCTACCCTGAAAGCATTAATTTTTGTCAGGGACTAATTTTCATGGATTTCGTAGTTGAGTCAATCCACAAAATTTAATCCCAATGAAGAAGTAAACTTCCCATTCATTTTATGTTCAAAAGTTGAAATCCACGAATTCATATTCTCACGAAATTGCTGTTTTGACCAAAACCACAAAATTTCATGCCCACGAAATTAAATGATTTTACAGTATTAGATAGTTGTTTCACACAGTCTTTAAAGAAAGACTTCCTTACAGTAAGAACTTTGCTAAGACATAAAATTAATGTACCTTAGTAGGGTTCACTGTTTTACATGACTAACAACTTTAAGGACAACACTTGAAGATCTTTTTTATCTAACTGATAATGACAGGATTAATTATTTAAAGATTAATATTGATCATCTGTCGTGTGTTGTGGCATGGGTGCTTGTGTCAGGGTAAAACTGTGACAGCGACACAAGTTGCATTTCAATTTGATAAAAAGGAGTGGCACGACTCCGGGACAAAGTGACCGGTCTCCAGGAATGTTTATAGTGCTTTAGATGCTTGAATGCACGATAAAGTCACGTTGTTCAAGGAACTTTCGTGGTGTCTCTGATATGTGAACTCTTCAGTAGTTTCTTGAATGACTCCTGAGAGATATAGATTGTATTTTAAGTAGTTTTAAAGGTCATTGAACATTTAAGGTTGTCATTATGGTAAATTTGCAGCTTAAAAATATATTATAGAAATCTTGGGTAATTAATTGATAGGTTAAGAAATGTCAGCAAAAGATAAAATGTTCCATGTTTTTTTTTGTTTTGTTTTGTTTTTAGCTCACCTGAGCACAAAGTGCTCAGGGTGAGGTATTGTGATCGCTCACCGTCCGGCGTCCGTCCGTCCGTCCGTTGTACGTCCGTCCGTTGTACGTCCGTCCACACTTCCCTTTAAACAACATCTCCTCCTAAACCAACAAGCCAATTTTGATGAAACTTCACAGGGATGTTCCTTGGATGGCCCCCTTTCAAAATTGTTCAAAGAATTGAATTCCATGCAGAACACTGGTTGCCATGGCAACCGAAAGGAAAAACTTTAAAAATCTTCTTCTCAAAAACCAGAAGCCCTAGAGCTTAGATATTTGGTGTGAAGCATTGCCTAGTGGACCTCTACCAAGTTTGTTCAAATCATGACCCCAGGGTCAAAATTGACCCCGCCCCAGGGGTCACTTGATTTTACATAAGAAAATCTTAAAAAATCTTCTTCTCAAAAACCAGAAGCCTTAGAGCTTAGATATTTGACATGTAGCATTGCCTAGTGGACCTCTACTAAAATTGTTCAAATCATGACCCCGGGGTCAAAATTGACCCCGCCCCAGGGGTCACTTGATTTTACATAGGAAAATCTTCCAAAAATTTCTAAAAATAAACCAGAAGGCCTAGAGCTTAGATATTTCACATGTAGCATTGCCTAGTGGACCTCTACAAAATTTGTTCAAATCATGGCCCCCGGGTTCAAAATTGACCCCGCCCCAGGGGTCACTTGATTTTACATAGGAAAATATTTAAAAAATCTTCTCAAAAACCAGAAGCCCTAGAGCTTAGATATTTGACATGTAGCATTGCCTATTGGACCTCTACTAAAGTTGTTCAAATTATGACCCGGGGGTCAAAATTGACCCCGCCCTAGGGGTCACTTGACTTTACATAGGAAAATCTTCAAAAGTTTTCTAAAAATAAACCAGAAGGCCTAGAGCTTAGATATTTCACATGTAGCATTACCTAGTGGACCTCTACAAAATTTGTTCATATCATGACCCCCTGGGTCAAAATTGACCCCGCCCCAGGGGTCACTTGATTTTACATAGGAAAATCTTCAAAAATTTTCTAAAAATAAACTAGAAGGCCTAGAGACTAGATATTTGACATGTAGCATTGCCTAGTGGACCTCTACAAAATTTGTTCAAACCTTGTCCCCCGGGGTCAAAATTGACTCCGCCCTAGGGGTCACTTGATTTTACACAGGAAAATCTTAAAAAAAAATTCTAAAAATAAACCAGAAGGCCTAGATCTTAGATATTTGACATGTAGCATTGCCTATTAGACTTTTACAAAGTTTATTCAAATCATGACCCCTGGGGTCAAATTGACCATGCCCCATGGGGTTACTTGATTGTACATAGAAAAATCTTCAAAATTTTCTAAAAATAAACCAGAAGAGCTTAGATATTTGACATGTAGCATTGCCTAGTGGACCTCTACAAAAAGTTTTCAAATCTTGTTTTTAAAGTTACTTAAAGAAAATTTCAACTATATTTTCTCATAATTCTTTTGATTGATTTCTATTATGATCTTTTGACCTTGAAGACTTGTCCTTAAGTGCAATGATAACAGGTGAGCGATATAGGGCCATCATGGCCCTCTTGTTGTTTTTGTTTTTAGATTTTCCAGAAGTCCCAGTATGGTGTGTACCCATATAAATGCACAGGAATAAGAACATTCAGTCCTTATGAATACATTTTACAATAGCTTACTACAAAAATATGAGGTTTAATCTTTACACGACTTTAAAAAGATCATTTTTAGCTCAGCTTTTCGAAGAGTGCTGATTTTCAAACATGTTTTTGGCCAATGCCATTGTGTTCATGTTTTTTGTGAAAGATACCAAACTGCATGATTGTGTTTCCCTATAATCAGATATCATTGCACCTAATGGTTTATACGAAAATAGACATTATGTTTCTTTCGGAACAAAATACATAATAAATAAGAATATTGTAGAATAAATACAGAGATTTAGCAACAACTAGCACATCTAACACAAATTGATTAGATCCTTAGTAATTTTTATTTTTAATTTAAGTTTTTATTGACAGAAATGGTTTATGTTTTTGAATTAAGCATTCTTTATTTTGCTTTTTTTAGATTTATGAAGATGACATATTATATATATGATTTTAACACTTGAAACATTTTAAAAAGTCAATACTGAGTTTATTTGATTTTCACTTTTTCTCCATTTATTTTATGTACTTTTTGTTTGCCAGTGTACATTCAGTCGTATATTCACTCCTTTTAGATCTCGAGTAACCACCAATAAAATGATGAATTGCACTATATTGACTTGATTTGTGAAAAGTTAGCTATAAAATGCTAATGATATTGGATATGTCCTAGTCCTACATTCATTGAAAAAAAGAACACATTTTGGATTTTGCCATCAAATTAATATTTTATTTGAAGATGGGAAAATATAGGAAAGTTGCTGAATGATTGTGCCATAGACTTACTATTTTACATGTATAGGATGAAAGGAAATTATAGATATTCCATTCTGAAATTCAAAGGAGATTTTTGATCTGTCTGGAAACAGAAAGCAGAGGGAAATATGAAAAATACTTTTAAGAGTAGATATTTTTACTACATGTAACTTCATATCAGAATGGTTGAATTACTAAAATATCTAAATTTTATCAATTTTGTAACATAAATTTTGTGTGATAAAACTGAGAATTTGTGGAATGTATAATCCTAAAGCAAAGATAAAAAAAATATTGTAGCATGCTCATTTTATGGCTATCTGATATTAACTTTGTAAATGAGAGAAATACAATACGCTTTTAAGGCATTTTTGTAATGAGATTAAAAAACATACTGTAGTTCACAAGACAAAAAAAAGATAGTTAAACTGTCCTTGCAAGATATGTATCCTATTGAAAGTATGTGGAGAATCTCAAACAAATGTGACATCTTACTTCCAGTGAAACTTTTGTTTGGTATTGATTTTGTAATGAAAATGAAGGCCTGACAGGCAATAATAGAAACTGTTGATGTAGATCTGTGATCACAGTTGAGTTAAGGAATATAATGTATAAAACATGGACAATGTAATAAAACATGGACAGTGTAGTAAAACATGGACAATAAAATCTTTCCCAAGTATAGCATTTTATTTGAATGCTGAATACAGTGACAATTATTGCTGTTCTGAAGTTGTCATTGGGAAAACTGATTAGTTAGTTTGATTACTCAGGAGTGTATGGTTGTTAGATGGAAGAAAACTTTAGATCTTACTGAACAGAACACTTGGAGAAATGTTATATCAGTTAGAGCATGCATCTCTATAGAAATGTGACAGTATTGTGAAGTGAGATTTTCATTTCGATTTAGTGCTGCTGAAGTTGATATTTCTTGAATCATGTCATTCTACAGACCATACACCAGTCACTATAATTACAGACCGTACTACGGTACAAGTGGTTACTATTGTGACATGTATTATGACAGTGGATTTTATAGTGATGATTTCTTGGATTTTTTAGATCGGCGACGAATCTCGTACCAGGGAGAGTTCTCGACCAGTCAGGTGGCAGATATGAGAAGAGAGACAATGGTGCTGAATAGACCTTCCACAACACCAACGGTAAGTACTTAATACAGTTGCAACATTTTGCTGTATCGGAGGTTCTACTGTATTAAACAGTAGAAAGGCAAAAGGCATTTAAAGTTGGTGAAAGCAAGTAGTTGTGTTCTTAATTTCACAAAATATTATAAATGGGGAAAGTGATCAGAAAAGTCACAGCAACACAAATGTAAAGAGTTGATAATGTTGTTCTTTGCACCATTGCCTGGTTAACATTTTGAATCTTGTGTGCATTTTACTATTATTTCAAGACATGTTTTGAAGAAAAAGAATTCCTTGAAAAATTGAAGAAAGTACTTTAATGTCCATGAAAAGTATTTGAATATTGTCTCAAATGTATTGTATGAAATATGTAATTTTTTCTCAATGTTTGAGCAAAAAATACAAGGTCAGTAAAAGAGATGGAAGTTCGGATTGATTTCCATTACCTTAGCCTATTTTACGTACTTACATACTGTTACAACAAGGTACTCTTTGTCTTAAATGTTTACTACAGCTAAATAGCTACTGAACTCATCCTGTTTGAATAAAAAGTGCAGACTTATTTTCCTAGAAGGTTTAAATTCGTGGCAGGTGATCAAAGCATTTTGTTATGTTAAGTATGTATTTTAACATCAGTCAGATAAAAGCAAACATGGTTGTCATTTATAAGAAACTTTAAGCTTTCTCCTGTTTATTGCAGCTTAAACTTTTGAAAATGAAATTTATCTAAGATATTTGGATGACCAGTATTATCTGGTTTTGATATTGAAATATTGATCACTTTCAAATGATATGTATATTAAAAAGCCATATTTCACATTTTATGACCCCCGTAAGTGACAGGCAGGAATCATCCTTTAATCTCATGTACACTGTGTTATTCAAGCTTCTGTTTAACCAAGAATTATCCACAAGGATAAGCGATAAGTCTGTGTGATGTAAGGTAGATTGGAAGAATAATGCTGAAATTTCATAGTTAAATATTGACAATCTATAGAAATCCTCAGAGACGCAGTTCCTACATTGTTTGATTATAATAACTTGTATCCTTTAATGAAAGGACGCTTTGAAGCACAAGTTATTTGGTCCTTTAATAATGGGTTGGTTCAGATATTGAAGTTGTTGAAAACATCCGTGATAAAAGTCAGAAGTATGTCAGTATTCAAGATTTATATCATCATTTAAAAAAAACAAACTTACAGATAAAAATATCATGGCTAGCAGTCCTCACATTTATTTTCTCTGTAAAATTAAAAATCCACAATTCAGAGTCCAACAAGATAGTTTTTATTGGCTAAAAGCACAAAATTTTATACTCGCAAAATTATCTGATTTCACAGTGTACTTCTGGTATCTATACACAGCCTAAAATATGTATATTGCCTTTAGGGATACTTTCAAAGCAGTTAATTAATTACATTAACCAATATTTATCTTGATATAAGTTCACAAACATTTATTTTATTTTACAGAATATGCCTGTGATATATGACGACATGAATGACGATGATGATGATGATTTTCTGCCTGTGTCGTCAAAAACATTTGTGAAACAGGACACTCAGGAGAAATCAGATGTAACATGGGATGATGTAAGTTACATTTTACAGCGCAAAATTGTAGGGGAAATATAAAAACTGCACTATAACAAATACCTGTAAAGGTCAAATTGGATGAATTTGTATTTTCACAAGATGTTCAGTGTCTTTTTTTCACTTTTCTGTATATATACTTTTCTAATAGTATTATTGGATATGAAAATACTTTAACAATTTCTGTGAATTCAAAATTATATGTGACTTTGTTTTATAATTTCCCCAGTGTATATTCAAGGTGAATTAAGTACTATATAATTATACCATTACAGTGAATATGATATGCATCAACAACTACACAAATCGATGTTGATAATTTATTGGGTTAAAGTTTATATTTTGTGATATTGAATGACTGTAAATTTCAGTTGTACAATTTTGATGCAGACGACAATGAGCAGGATAAGACTCAGATCATTTACTACCCGCCGTCGGAGAGTGACGGCTCAGACACACTACCAAGGTAAATGTTGCAAGTTTCTTATCATTTAACTATAATATTGAAAATAAATTTTGCAAATTTCTGATTGGAAAATTTCTACAGTGCTTCTGGTAGATATTAACCTTTACCCTGCTAAATTTCTAAAATGGACTGGTCCATCATTCAGTTTTGGCAGTACCATTTACTGTTCAAAGGGGTGTTGACTGAAACCTTTACTGACTGAATAGCGAACAGTGCAGACCATGATCAGCCTGCACAAATGTGCAAGCTGATCTTGGTCTGCACTGGTCGCAAAGGCAAAATCACTTGTTGCCAGCAGGCTGAAGCATTTTTTTCTTGTGGATGATTGAAGGCTAACTAGAACTTAGATACACTCCCTGACATGGTGAGAAAGTTATAGAAATTGAGAGATAGTCACATAACTTTTGTCTCCATTTGACTGTTTCATGGACTCTAGTTTATGGTACATTTAACACAGAATAATATTTTACACAATAAACTTTAATGTGTAGGATCAATTTAAAGCTGTACTGTAATATTAATCAACAAATCTAAATACCAGATATCTTCACATTTTCTGATATTTCAGTTCTTACCAGGTGTTTGATGCAGGATTGAGTGTAGACCGTCCCCCAAGACAGCTGAAACATTCAATATCAATGAACAGTAACCCAGATGCTGGTAAGGCCATGTCAAAAACTGTAAAATTTTCAGTATATGTGTTTTAGACACTGATAGCTGAAACCAAATGTTGAAAATGTGATGCCTACTAGGGTTGAAGCTATTTCTGATAAAATAGACGAATATCAGGACACACTAATTTAGACTTCTTTCTAATCATGAACACAGTACTCAGAAGTGAAATGTTTCCATGTTACAGATTCTGAAGTGAACACTGTAGATAAACATGTTACTTAAGAGGTACAAAATACAGAGATCTGGAAAAATAAGTACACTGCAGAATGTCAAAACTTCTTATGGCAAAAATGATTAACATGGATTTAAAAGTAGAAAAAAAACAACAAAAAACTTTCAAATTTTGTCAGTATGCTGACATACCTGGAGCTGTGTTTAGAGCTCAGTTGAAGTAACAATGAAACATAGCGAAAATATTTATTAGGAAAGAATAAAAGCACCTGAATATTAAAGATTTCACCAGTAAGAGTAACATTACATGCATTGACTTGTTGAAGTGCCATGTTTAGATTCTGTTGTATATGTCCAAGAGAGTATGCATTTTGAGCACTTGAAGCTTTGCATTGTTGAAGTTCTGCACTGGAAGGTTTGACAAGAGGTTCAGTCAGAAAGAGCAGAATCAATGCTCTTACATATGACAAAATGACACTTTTGGTTAGAAAATATTTGTTGTAAAGGAATAATCTCCATATTTCAGCAGAAGCGAAAAGTGTACTCTGTGGAATTTGCATTCCATAGTCGTTTCTTTAAGCATACTACAGTCTGATCAAGATGAATGAATAAATATTATCATTGTGAAATAACTATAGAAAAATAACCTGCTCACTTCATGAAAAATGTAACCGCCTCTCAAAAATTTAGATAGAGAAAAATTTAAATGAAATTGCATTTTTTTTTCTTATGAAATTTTCTGAAGAACTATTAATGAGTTTGTTGTGGCCTAAGGTAACATTGTCATACAGCGTTAAACAACTGAGTATTGATTTTAACCTCTCGCAACACATTTAATTGATGATATCTAACTCCCTATAGAAGTTTTTGTGTGGTAGTGATAATTAATTGATTAGAATATGATGTAAATTAGTTTTTAATATTTAAATGATCGAAATTCCTGGTTGAAGATTGTGACAGAATCATAAAGTAATTCTTTATCATGGTGTGAAATATTATTGGAAATTTTCTGGTACATTTTATATAAGTGTTGTGAACAGTAGATGAAACATATTGCTATTTATAGATTCTGAGTCAACTGATCCGGTATCTCTGGAGGACGTTGAAGATGAGGATGATTCCATGCCAGGTACACCAATGGATGACGTCCCGAAATCACAGAACAGAGTATGCATTCAGTTTTATATCAGTCTCTCAGTTTTCCTTCGTTTAATTTTATTTATACACTGTCAGTTAAATTGTCAGCTTTTTAAAGGATTTCTTTGAAGTTAGTTTTAAATGTTAGCTGTTTTAATGATTTTGAAAGGAAGAAAATCAAAGCTCTCAGAATTTGTAATTATGAAAGTATATAGTTCATTTCTGGAGTAACCTTTGAATGATAACTATACTTCTGTCACCAATATGTTCACATGAAATACAATATTGATCAACACTCACAGGAGAAATTCTTGAAAGACACTTTTGAGAACCTGAGTTTCACACCTGGATTACCGACAGATAAGTTTGTGAAGGGACTGGATACATTAGAAGAAGAGATGGCAACTAACCAGGCAACAGGGGCCATTAATTCTCGTCAGAGTCTGTCAGCAAGATTCCTGTCTAAATCACAGGCAGCCAATTTAAGGTAGATGCACTGTTTAGTACCAGACATGATACTTTGTGTCTGATTCTTAACTCTTCCATAAATGGTACTTAAGAAATACAGAGTTGTCTTCTCTGCATCAAGTCAGAGTTATATATAGCATTACATTCTAGGGAATATTCACTGTGACTCAGGTGTTCTTTTTTTTGTGTGCTTTAATGAGAAAGCCTTATTTTATATTATTTATATAATTGAAAAACTGTAAATCTTACAAAAAACACAAAGTTAGTTTAAGACTGTTAAAACATTGCATTCACTGTTTCAGGAATATGGGACCATATGGCAACATACAGAGACAGGATAACTGGTTCGATGTAAGTAGACAAGGGTTTTGATTTTATCTCTATATCATGTTCTTGGTGGATTTTATGTATTTATATTTGTAGTAATTAAAAATCACTGTGAAAATAAGCAGAAGCAAGAAGTGCTGTTTATGCATGCTTTGATATTGTACTGCACTGCTTCCTATCATTGTGTTTAAAAGTCTGTATTTACTTTGTTACTGGTTTGGCAAGGCCATGTTATTACTGAACAGAGCCTATTATGTTATGACGCTAGTGTCTGTCCGTCCGTCAGCAGTTTCATGTCTGCTCTGTAACTATTGACACAAATGTTCACCACATCGAGGTGACATGCAAAGTGTTTGTATCGGATGGCTGGCTTCAATGTCGAGGTCAAACTTAGGGGTCAAAGGTCATACCTTCCCGCATTGCGGTGCTCTTGCTTCAAGATTAGAATACACTAAGTATATAAAAGGATGTAAAAAAAGTCAGGGAAATTTTAGATAAACAATAATATGCCACGTATTGAACATATATTTGAGCGCGATCAATATATGTTGTTAGGTACATACTATGTGTTCAATAGACTTTTTATGCCCCCTTGAAATTAGAAGGAGTATATTGCTTTGCTCATTGTCTGTTGGTCAGTTGGTCTGTTGCCTTGAAGACCATTAGCTTTCCGATCAATAAGTAGAGAATGCTTGGTGTCACAATGCACAAAGTTCACCGGATGGTTGCCTGTGGTCATGTTATGGAGGTCAGAAAGTCAAAGGTCTAAGTAACTGACCTGAAAAGTACAATACATCCTTTCAACTTGGTAATTAAAGGATGCTTTGGCTTGCAGTCGTCAAACAGGATGACCCTATTGTTTTGGGGACGAGTAGATCAAAGGTCAACTCAGACTGGTATCGGTTTCTGCTAAGTTACAAGAATGTTTTTGCCAACTATCATCAAACTTCATAGGATGATTGCCTGTGGTCAGAAGATGACCCCAGTTGTATTGGGTATCTTTAAGTAAAAGGTCAATGTTACAGTGAACTTTAGACTGAAAATGGTTTCTGTTGAATATTTAAAAAATGATATAGCCTACATTTATCAATTTCGTGATTGAGAGAAAGATTGGGCATATGAATGTCAATCTTTATGGGATGGTTGCATGTAGTCAGTAGAAGACTTCTGTATTTTAGTCATTTGGTCAAAGGTCAGGATCACGGCATACAGAATAACATACTCAGTTGCCTCTTAAGGCTATCATGGGTTTGGGGAGCGTATGTGTTTTACAAATGGGTCTTAGTATGTTTTTAACCTTTAGCCTGCTGGGGGCAAGTGATTCTGCACTGTTCGCTGTTCAGTCAGTAAATTTTCAGTGAACACCCCTTCAAAAAATAAATGGTATTATCCAAATTGAATGATGGACTAGTCTATTTTAGAAATTTAGCAGGGTAAAGGTTAATGTCTAATTTAAGGAACATGACATGTATAAGCTCACACTTTTAAATAAAGTAACACCCTGATGTCCATTGTAAGGAACATGCAATAGTTATGAAGGGTAGAAACAATTTGCATTATTTAAATGACTCTCAGATATTTGGTATTTCATAGTCAACATGTTGTTCATTGCAGCTAAGAGGTCTTCTCCGCAAATGGCAACTGGTACATACTTTTTGAATGCCCAACAATAATTTTACAGTTTTTGTTATTTTCAAATGTTATGATAGGTTTTACTAGTTATTTAAGTTGGTGCAATGCCCTGGCAGTGTAGAAATTTATAAGAAAGAAAACATATAATGGCTGTTTATTAGGCTTTGCAGGCATATGCATCTTTTTAGTTAAGATATGCTAACATTTATTATGAGCCTAGTTTTGTTGAAATCCCTGCTTTTATGTATATTTGGAATAGATAATTTTAGTAGAGGATCAAATAATTATTGAAGTTTTGTTAGACTTAATCATACAGTACATGTACTTGGACATCCAGGTGTTGTTCCCATCATACACATTTATTGCTCTGTTACATTAAACCTCAGTCATACAAAGCTTTTGTCACAAAAACATAGAAATTTCACATAAGACAATTCATTGCTCAAATATTTCTGACAGAATTTGCTCTGCTCTTTGACTGGAGTGTCTGTGTTGAATAAAATGGAAATAAGATAGTAACTGTTTGCCTGTCACATTTTTCTTGAAAGCTTTACTTGTTTACAGATGACTGTCCATTCTTAAGGCAATTATACATGTCTGTATTTGTTTACCCATCACTAAGCTTAATTTATTTAATTTTATTCATTAGCCAAAAGAGCAAAGTGTATGTACATTTGTATTTTTATCCTGTTTGAAAGTTTCACTGTTTCACTTTTACTCTTTCATCTGTTTTCACCAATACACATTTCAGTAAAATGGGAAGAAATATTTAAGTAACAATGTTACAACTTTCAAAATTGTTGTTTTTAGCTCACCTGTCACGTAGTGACAAGGTGAGCTCTTGTGATTATCCGTCGTCTGTTTGTCCACAATTTCTAGCGAACAGTATAGAGACTACATTTTGCAATCAATTTTCATGAAACTTGCACACAACTTGTATTGGCATAATATCTCAGTTGCTTTTGAAAACTGGCCAGATCCCATCATGTATTCCAGAGTTATGGCCCCTTAAAGGGCCAAAATTTGCTATTTTGTCTTGTGAACACGATAGAGACCACATTTTGCAATTGATTTTAATCAAACTTGCACACAACTTATATTGTCCTTTCAAAAACTGGCCAGATCCCATCATGGGTTCCAGAGTTATGGCCCCTTAAAGGGCCATTGGCTTTTGGAGCCATATAGAGACTTCATTTATGGTTCGATCTGAACTTCCAAAATATCTTTAAAATCAATAGATCTTGGATTCCATGTTGAATCTGTCAAATCCAGTCATAGGTTCCGCAGTTACAGCCTCTGATTGATCCCTGAAAGGGCCAAAATAAGATCTCGGTTCCTTTCGAAAACCGGATAGATTCCTTCATGGGTTCTAGAGTTACTGCTCCTGAAAGGGGCAAAATTTTCTATTTTGGCCCTTCCAGCCACGTACAGGTTTCCTTTATGCTTTGATAAAACTTGCTTAGAATGTTTATCTTGATGATCTCTAGGTCAGGTTAGAAACTGGGTCATGTGGGGTCAAAAACTAGGTCACCAGGTCAGATCAAAGGAAAAGCTTGTTAACACTCTTGAGGCCACATTTATGAACCTATCTTCATGAAACTTGGTCAGAGTGTTTATCTTGATAATTCCTAGGCCAAGTTGGAAACTGGGTCATGTGGGGTCAAAAACTAGGTCACCACTGAAATCAGGTCACCACTGAAATCAAAGGAAAAACTTGTTAACACTGTAGAGGCCACATTAACGACCCTATCTTCATGAAACTTGGTCAGAATATTTATCTTGATGCTTCCAAGGTGAGCGATATAGGGTCACCATGACCCTTTTGTTTTCAGTTCTTACTAACTTCTAACTGCTTTTTACTTACCCAGAATTTTGTAAAGAATTCTATTTTCATTGTGGTCTTTCAGTAATGACAAGATTTTTTACCCCATATTTATGCTTGTATGTAATATTTACCTTACCATCTGCTTTGGTGTAGAACTTTGTTTGGGATATGATGAAAACCTACAGATTATTTGGATTATGTATATTCTCTGTTTATGGTCAAAGGAAAAGAAACAGCATCAGTAATGAGATCGTATAAAAGCTTTCAAATTCAAAATGAGAGAAAGTTGTTGCTGTGATATGTTTCTGAATGAGGCTGTCTCTTTTCAGATTTATGTTTAAGGATAGGTTTAACTATTGAAGTGATATTCATACATTTTTTTTTTCACAAAATAGATAAATGGTAAATTTATACTATAACAGAGCACAGTTAATTAAATGAAGCAGACAGGTTGTTAGAATCACAGACTGTAGTAACTGATGTTTCACAATGTTTGAAATTGCAAAAAAATGAGGCTTTTTGTTCAATCAAGAACTTAAGCATCAAGATCTTATCATCTTACTTCAGAAAGAATAGTAAAGTTCAAGAAAGGAAAATGGAATATGGGGTAACAAATTTGAGGATGGGTCAAGTTAGTATTGCATACAGATTGTCACAATAAGAAATAATCTGTTGTTAAAAATAGCTCCAATGAAGATGGGAAAAAAATTAATTTTTTATCCACTTATTGACTGGAATATTTCTGAAAGTCAGTTTCTGTTTTGACAATATTTCTTTATTTGACAGGACTGGCGTTAATGCCATTTAAGATATATCCAAATAATATAAAAGTTAATTTATGATATTTTGTGTGTTTATACAGTCTGTACAGAGAAGGAAGGATGATATGGCAAGAAACCTGGATGAGAGCAGGAAAATGCTCATGGCTGTAAGTATATTATGCTGTGCTGAAAAGAATCCCTTGTATTAAAATGTCCATGATTAATCATGCAGAAATACGGTCCTTTATTAGTGGTCATTCTTTATGGCTTTGGTCTCATTTTTGCTGAAGTGGTAAACTGAGTCATTGAAACTATTTCTATATACTGAGCAGTTTTGCTGTGTTTCATCTGTGAATATTTAGGGGGTGACTCTTTGTTTTTGTGTAAGATCGAAATATCTTTCACTGTTGCTGCTCATCAAATGTACTTACATATCAGAGTAAAAAGAGAAATTTTGTTTGAAATTAATTCAGGTTATTGTCCTTGTTTGACAGAAAACTCGGTCATGTTTTCTTGTAATGATTCATATTGCCATAATAAAATTTAAGTTTGAAATAAATTGTAATGAAATAACTTGGTTATGTAAGTCTTGACAAATTATGGCTCTTCCTTGACTGCTGTCGAATAATCATATTTGCTGTTCTAGGGAAGTATCTTTGTTTTCAGTGCTTTTAATCAAAGTACACTTGTTTTCACCTGTGCATTGTAATGTGAATAATTATGCTATGACAGCTAACTTCCCAAATTTTACCTTTAGTTTGAAATTAATTTTGTCTCGTACAGCAACCTGCCTTGAGCAGCCAGATTGTGTTGTTCCCTTGGCAGGAGGCTTAATGCAGGTTTGGCAGTAGACCTGGCAAAGAATTTCAGATTATTAATTCATGTCATATTAAAGGTGGTTAATCAGATTTTGGTCAACTTTCAGATTTTTAAAAAACTTTACCAACTGATAAGTTACACTTATTTGTGTTTATCAAGTTCTTAATACACATCAGATTTTCACTGGAAGATTTTTTAAACTATGATTTTCCTATCCTGGTTGCCCAACCAAGATAAAATTATTTTAGCATAAGTATAAATTTAATAAACATAAATTGCCTAAGGAATGTTATGAATATAAGCACTACTGTATTAGAGTTGTAAAAGATTTGCATTGACAAGAACATATTTTACCAAATTTATTAAAAGTGCAAGTTTATAAAATTATTATTACCTCCCTTTGTCTGTCTTGGTTGCGCAACCCAGATAGATTTAAAATAAATCAATTCCAAAGCTACACTTTGTTTCAAAACTTGCTATTTGTTTCAGGTAGTTGTAATATTCCAATATATATCAAATGCAAATGTAAAACTAGAAATTATATTGAAATTAAAAGAAATAATCCACTTTTTAAACACTTTTGTATTAAAGGGAGATAATTACAAAATTTCTTATGAAGTAATAAATCATACATTTCCAATAGGGATCTAACTTTATGTAATGGGTCTTTTTGTTCCTTAAATAAATCTCTAACAGAATATATAAATACTGAAAAATGTCAGAAAATGTTCCTCAAATGTGATTGACCACCTTTAAACTGTTATTCCAAACAAGCGAAACATTTCACTGATATATTCCAGTATTTCATATAAAAGATTATTCTGTTTAGTATATCATGTCATTATCATATACATATAGAGTGAATAGCAGGTTTTTCATTTTTGTGTTTGTCAAAAAAAAAAAAAAATCATTTTCTCATAAAGTTTGTAGAATGGTTTCATTTACATATCAAAATTTAAATTTAGTTGCTCAGAATTCATGGGAATCAGGTGATGAAAATTATTTCAGATATTGTACAAGCTTTTATATAACCCACAATGTCTATGCTGCACATTTCCTTATATCTTCCCTCCTTTTTCAGATGGGTTGGAAGCAGGAGAGCCCAGAGACAGATGGAGATGACCCATTCTCTGAACCCCACACCTCTCCCACTTCCCCACAGCTTGACAGCACTCCTACTCTCATTCAGGTAGTCACTAAAGACATAGGAATATTTATTTTGTAGTATCTGTTGTTTCAGCCTCAAAGTAATAATTAATGTGGAAAAGAGTTAATAAATTCAAGGCTTTTGAACAATTTAGGAAAGAGTTTCTTTAAATGAAAATGTTTCTGTTCCATCCTTCACCTGTGTTGGTTGGAACCTTACGTTATCCATTAGGAAAGTCATTTGCTGGCACCTGTGCTTGAAATAATGCATGGAAGGGCACATCTCCCTCCTCCATTAAAGATGGAAAGTCACCTGGAAGATCTGGATTATGTTGCTGTGATTTAAAACCAAACAAAAAAAAAATGTTCTATTTCTTATATTTCATTCTTGATAAACATTGCTTGTATATGTAATGTGACATTTTCCCGTGAATGTGAAATATTGACACTGAATTTTTCATAAATTTTATTAAAAAAAAAAAAAAAATGAGAGGATTTAAAATATCAAAATGTCACACTAAATGAATTTTATGGTCTTATTTAAAAGCAAATAATAAGTGAAACTTAGAAGAGAGTTTTTAAGTACTATAGTCTTTCTTAGTGCATGCTTTTTTTTTCAATATGATATGAAAATCACAGAAATATTAACTTCTTAGATTAGGAGCATCTTTTTATAAAAAAAAAAACGTGGTATGTTTTCAGGGTGAACATTCAGGGAGTGATGATAATTCACCAACAAACCTGGCGTTACATCTGAGAGAGCAGCCAGACCCCCCACCGAGTATGTACCTTATTACAGTATCTGATTATTCTCTTTTTTTTGTCAGTATCTCTGCTTGTCGGTGAGATGAGAATAATTGTTTGTTCATTTGTTCACTGATAAATTGATTGACAGTTCTTCCTTTGATCAGTAATTTAAGTTTAATATTAAACCTGAAACTTGTCACTGAGGTAGTTTCCTGACCGAAAGGTGAGCAGTAATGCATTCAACCATATTCAACTGAAAGGTTGACTCAATATGTTGCTGCTCTGTTAGAACTAAAATTTGTTGGAAAAAAATGATCAAAAGTGATGTTCACAGTAAAAGATTGGACGGACATGGATCATGTTTGCATAGATAATAGGTAGATATTTCCTTGATATTTCTGAGGTATTGCACCTTGGAATAAAACCACTTATTTCAAAGCATGGATTTAATTGGCATGGGGTGTGGCCAAATAGAGTTTTTAACGAATATACATTATATATTTATTTTTAATTTGTAGATAAAAGCTATAATCCTGCATTAAATTGAAGTATTTCAGATTTATTTATGTAGTGACATAGACTGGGATTAGGAAGCATGCCTTAAGTTTTTTATATATAAATAATACATTATTTATGACATACTGAAATAATAGAGGTAGCCAAAATACTACTTGCAAGCATTTCCCTGCAAGATTTTATTACAAACCAGTGTGCTTTCGTATGCATTTGCACACTACCACAAGCAGCTAGTCAGTGTCACAAGATGTAACTCTAATGGAGAGTAGAGCCAGAAAATGTATTGCGCAGGATCCAAGCTATGTAAATGTTGCCGTGGCAACCACAGCCAGATGTTGAGTAGAGTTGTAGTGGTGCTGGGTGGGGTTGAAAAGGTTTGTATGGATTGAGATATGTTGACATGGATGATCTGCCATTGGTAATGCTCAGATGCATACAAAAAGTACTATTACAAGCTTTTCAAAACATGTTATAAATATTGAGTATAGAGGTAAGAAGAGTGTATGAAGTGTGCAGGAGAGAAGTTTTCGAAGATTAAAGCTTGAAACTGTTTTTGGAAAATAACTTTTCTGGGAAAATATAAAAGAGATAAAACAATTTTTGACCACTTTGTATTGAAACAAACTTTACAGTCAACAATGGCCCTAATATTACTCATGTGTGTCTAAGGAAATAGAGTTTGGAGTAGCTGTATAGCTGATATTGAACATAGCAAAAATCTTTACACTGATTTAGACGGAACAGCTTGACAGGAGGTGCTTTGGCTTGGCAATTTTTTTCTATTTGTTTAAAGTATAATCGGTTTCTACTTCAGTTTTAGTTCACTTTATAGTTTGCTTTATTATGATCATATTGCTAACTGTAGGCCCTAGAACACCTAAAACTCTGCGCCGCTGCTGGTCTAACTTTGACTTGCCAAAGAGTCCAATTCCTGAAGGAAAACCGATTAAATTGTCAACTCCGAAAACTCTGGAACGATCCGGTAAACAGACCACTGTCATAATAGTAGAGCGAATAACCAATAACAAGATGTGTACTGGGAGTAAAATACCAGCTCCCAGGTCCTACACGCCTAAACATAATCAGCGGAAAGTTACAATACAGGGTAAAGTTACAAAGTTAGCTTGCTGTTTGGTCCTTGACAGCATGAATGTTCAGCTGTCGACAGCATGCTTGTTAAAACTTGACAGCAGTATGACTTTTATTTAAGCATGATGTGTTTTTTTCTCTAAAATTGATGAACAGTGTAGAAAAACAACTTTTGAATTTGGCAAACATCTAAAAATAACCAAAACAGTATTTATGAAGAAAGCCGGATACAGTGACTCTACCCTATTATATGTAATTGTGAACTATAGGTGCAGAATTCTCTATAATGCTTATTACTTAGAAACAAAATTTGTATTATTTGCAGTGGAACACTGTTAGCTCGGGCATCAATGGCTCAAGTATCCACGTTATCCTCAGCAATTTGTCTTATATTTTCTATATTAATTTTGGATTGCTCGATAACTAAATCTAATATTTAGCTCATGCCAATGCGACCTAGAGCTATCGGTGTTTCACTGTTTGTGGAAATTGGGAGCACTTACCAATTTATGTTAAACTTTTATAAAGACAAAAATCTTCATATTTGGTCCTACATTAACCCTATGACATTTCAAGGATTTTTCTAAATCTATTTTTATTTTTCTATAGCTTACAGTTTCAGTTTTTAAAATATAGTGGTGTTATATGCCATTAAATAAAACATGAAATTTTAAACAGTCTCCCATATCATGATAATAAATTAAGTATTATTATCTGTGTATGTTCTGTATATACTATTGGGTGTTGGAAATAAAATGTCAATGTGTGAATAATTGTTTGACATGTCAGTACTAACATATGTGTTTGGACGTTGGCTATATTTGAATGGCTTCTGATATTATTGGATCCAATATCTACACGTTATCAAGAATCATTATCCATAATTATATCACATTAATATATGGGAGCAGGAAAATCAGTTAGTCATTGTAAGTGTTTGGATACTAGTGGGTTAAGAAAAAAGCTTCTTAACATACCATTTTCATAACAAAATTAGAACCAGGCTGTTTGGAACTATATATTGACATGTATGTAATGCTTAGGGATATGTTTAAAGTTTTGTTTTTTAAAGTTGCAGAGGTTGATTTTAATAAAGTGTGTCTTGTTGGAATATATAATGCCCTCCAAAAGGCTTAGGACATGTTTTTGCAAGTAGAAAATAACCACAAAAATATATGAAATTTGTTCCTTCTTTGCAACTCATTAAGTGAAACTCTTTAAGAGTCATGTTGTTTCTTTATAAATTATCTGTTTCTGCTATAAAAGTCTTACTCTTGTTTCAAAAGTTTGCAAATTTCAGGCATACATATTTTTATGAAAAAAATATTTATTTCTTTTTTGTCCTCATACTTTTGTGGGGCACTGTTTATTGCCTCAAAAATGTTAAATTTTGAATGTATTTACCAGTATTGGTCATATTTCTTTTTGAGAAGTTCTCAGATCAGGTTATAGGTTCAGTGTTTTGAGTTTAGCCATGCTTAAAATACATGCTTGTTGTTTTTTTTCTGCCATTACCAACTCAGAAGTTCACCATGCATTTGATGTTAACATTCTACTTAGGTTAACTTTTTGTTGTCCTAGGTTGTTGTTTTTAATGTAATTAATACATTTTGTTTAAAAAAGAAATGTATTTTTTGACATAGTTTTTATCTTTAAATGTGATGAGAATGTTTGTTCATTGTGTTAACCATGTTTTAGGATCAGCTGTTGTTGTAGAAAAAGGATTGTCTTCTGTGTGTTTGAAGTTTCCTTATGTATTTTAATAAGGTCAAGATCACTTTGCTTGTATTGAATGCTCATCTGAAACTGTTTTAGTTATACTAATGTGTTCCATTTGATTCCAGCTTCGTCAGGTGATTAATGAAATGAAGTTTAAATAGTTTATAAACAAACAGAAACAAAGTAAGAATGAAATATTTCAGATTTTGACAAAGTGTTGATCAGTGTTTTAAATCTATGAATGATTATTTTTGTAGATGTCGGAAAAAGTAAACAATCAGCTACTTGGATATTTGCATTTTAAATTTTTTTATACGCCCGAAGGGACGTATTATGTTATGACGCTGGTGTCCATCTGTCTGTCTGTCTGTCCGTCCCTCCGTCTGTCCGTTAGCAATTTCGTGTCCGCTCTGTAACTCTTGAACCCCTTGAAGGATTTCAAGGAAACTTTACACAAATGTTCACCACACCGAGACGATGTGCAGAGCGCATGTTTTGGATGTCGCTTCAAGGTCAAGGTCACACTTAGGAGTCAAAGGTCATATCAGTTTGTTTCGTGTCCGCTCTGTAACTCTTGAACCCCTTGAAGGATTTCAAAGAAACTTGACACAAATGTTCACCACACCAAGACGACGTGCAGAGCGCATGTTCCGGATGACTTGCTTCAAGGTCAAGGTCACACTTAGGGGTCAAATGTCATATCAGTTTGTTTCGTGTTCGCTCTGTAACTCTTGAACTGCTGGAAGGATTTCAAAGAAACTTGGCAGAAATGTTCACCACATTGTAATGCTGTGCAGAGCGCATGTTCCGGATGACTCGCTTCAAGGTCAAGGTCACACTTAAGGGTCAAAGGTCATATATGACTTTGCTTTGTGTATATTGCTCTGCATTGCAGTGCTCTTGTTTTTATTTGGCAGATCTCTTTTTAGCTCATCTGATTTTTTGAAAAAAAATGATGAGTTATTGTCATCACTTGAGCGGTTGTCGGCGTCGGCGTCGGCGTTGCCTGGTTAAGTTTTATGTTTAGGTCAGCTTTTCTCCTAAACTATCAAAGCTATTGCTTTGAAACTTGGAATACTTGTTCACCATCATAAGCTGACCCTGTATAGCAAGAAACATAACTCCATCTTGCTTTTTGCAAGATTTATGGCCCTTTTGTACTTAGAAATATCAGATTTCTTGGTTAAGTTTTATGTTTAGGTCAACTTTTCTCTAAACTATCAAAGCTATTGCTTTGAAACTTGGAATACTTGTTCACCATCATAAGCAGACCTGTACATCAAGAAACATAACTCCATCTTGCTTTTTGCAAGATTTATTGCCCTTTTGGACTTAGAAAATCATGTTTTCGTGGTTAAGTTTTATGTTTAGGTCAGCTTTTATCCTAACTATCAAAGCTATTGCTTTTAAAACTTGCAACACTTGTTCACCATCATAAGTTGACCCTGTACAGCAAGAAACATAACTCCGTCCTGCTTTTTGCAAGATTTATGGCCCCTTTTGGACTTAGAAAATATCAGATTTCTTGGTTAAGTTTTATGTTTAGGTCAACTTTTTCTCTTAAACTATCAAAGCTATTGCTTTGGAACTTGCAACACTTGTTCACCATCATAAGCTGACCCTGTAAAGCAAGCAACATAACTCCATCCTGCTTTTTGCAATAATTATTGCCCCTTTTGGACTTAGAAAATCATTTTCTTGGTTGAGTATTATGTTTAAGTCAACTTTTCTCATAAACTATCAAAGCTATTGCTTTAAAACTTGCAACAGTTTTTCACCATCATAAGTGGACACTGTACATCAAGAAACATAACTCTATCCTGCTTTTTGCAAGAATGATGGCCCTTTTTAGACTTAGAAAATCATGGGTAGGACAATATTTCAATTACACAAAAAAAATCAGATGAGCGTCAGCACCCGCAAGGCAGTGCTCTTGTTTGTACTTACAATAAATTTTTTTTTTAATTACCGGTACTTCCCTTTTATGTTACTATAAATAGCATATTTTGAAACTTTTTTATTATTGGCTGTTGGGAAAAAACCGACACCACTTTTCTGTGGTACAACATGGATGGTACCTCCAATTTTAAGGTGTATTTTTACATACCTGTACCTGATAAGGATTTTTTTGTAGACTTTGAATATTTTTTTTGTGGACTTAGATTTGTTTTTTGAAGTTTTCCTTTTGTTGTTCCAGTCCTTTGGGGCTACAACAGTCAAGTTCTTAAAATTTTGCTCCCATCCTATGATGTAAGCCTTCGGGCATATATTGCCCCGCTTGGCGGCGCTCTTGTTTGATAATGTAATCAGTAGTGAAATAATTTAATCCCGGAATTAGAGTTGAATGGTTGTGTTCCTAAACTATCTGAGGTAACTTCAAATATATCATCATACTTTGAATAGGATGTTAGATAGGCTGTTGCTTAATCCAGTTTCACAAACAAGTTATTCTGGAATAATATAGGTATAGTAAGGTGTCTCGAACAAGTTATTATGTAATAATATGAGATGTTCAGTGAGTTTTAGGTTTCTAGGAAAAATACAAGTACAGTAGGGTTTCTTGAACAGGTAGTTAAGAATACCATGAAATCATTGATAGTTGTTGAGGACTAATTTTTGTGGACTTCATTGTTGTTATCAGCATGCACATAAAAATTCCATTTTATTTTTTCTTTACAGTTTCAAACCTATGCATTTACGTCCCCTTGAAACTGTATTTTTGGATGAAACCAGAAAATTTTTGCCCAAGAAATTAATGATTTCACAGTAATATAAGTATGATAATGTTTCTCTACCAAGTAATTATAGAATACTCTTGTGTACAATAAGCTTATGCTTGCTTAGATTTATTGTGGTGGTTGTACACCTGCTCATTGTTTTCCTTTAATCCATTTCAGTGAGCTCTTCAAACTTTTCATCATCAAAGTCAAGTGGCCATCAGCAGACTCCTACCTCAAGGAAATCTCTCTCCTCTACAGCCCGCCCACGAACATTGCCACTTGACAAATCAGGTGGAAGGGTAACACCCACTGATAAATCAGCTAGTAAGACTCAGGGTAGAGTCAGAAAGGACACGCCTACTGCACCACAACCATCTGGTAAACTGTCCGAGTACAAGAAGAATTCAAGGCTTTCAACTCCTAACCTGAGTAAAGTACAAGTTGTTTCCCCTGAGCCCAGACGAATGTCTGCAGGCAGTAATCTCTCAAAATCAAAATCAAATTCCATGAATAATTTATTAGCTGATGACGAAGAGCAAGAGTTGACCCCTCGCGGAACAAACAGAAGACCTCGTTCAAAGTGGTCAACTTCGAAAATGACATCTTTTGCATCAGTGCCAAATTTATTAAATCCTGATGATGATGGTAAAATATCTTTAAGTAGTTCACAGGACTCGGATCTTTCTGATAGAAGTAAACAAGACATAAATGATAATGTCATAAATGAAAGAAAAGGCGGCAAACGTGTTGGAGCAAAAAGTCCACAAGTAGGTGATACAACGTTAAAAAGTACGAAGCGAGCAGCCTCCACTGGAAGGCTGTCTGGTGAACTAAAAAGTAATACAGATGAAAAGAAGGGATTGAATAAGAGAGTGGCATCCAGTGTGACAAATCTCAAGACTGTAGGTAACCAAAAAAGTAAAGATCGTGATTTAATGCCACCCCCTGCTGTTCCAAATGTTGCAAAAACTAAACAGGAGACGAGATTTATGAAACGTGCACAGCAACAAAGGAGGAAAACAACAGGAACTGCTGAACTTACTTTTGAAGAAGCAAAAAATATTCTCAAAGGTAATTCAGGAATTTTAAATGGTAAAAAAGAAAAAGAAAAACGCTCTTCATCTACATCACCATCTAGAAACAGATCCAGTCTTTCATCTGTAGAATCAGGGTTAACAAGTAGTGATATAGGTGAAATAACTGATCCAGCATTATTTAATGCTGCTACAGAGATTGAAATGACTGCGGCAGAAATTCGCCGGAAATCTACTCCATCTTCAAGCATGCATTCTGGTCTTGAGGCAAGTCCTCAGGATCTGCCTGAGCGAGACATTCCACCAGAACGTGATACCTCTAGAGCCCAGGCTAAGACATCGAGTAGTGCTAAAATTATAAGTGTGAAACCTCATCCTCTGAAAGTTACAGACATGGATATTAGTGGTGGAAGTAAAAACTCACCGAGAGATTCTGGGTTGTTTACCGAGGAGGACGAGGAATGTCCGTCACCAAGTGTGAAAGAAAGAATTGCGAGACTGAATAAACATGTGGATGAACCTGTTAGGAAACAAACTCACAGCCCCTACAGGGGTCAGCATCGCTCTGAAAGCCCAGATATGGAAGGTTCACGTCAAACATCGTCAATTCAGATAAATTTTTCAAGTCCATCAACAGTGTCCAGTAGTTCTTCCTGGTCAGGTCCTGCACTAGATGCTTCTGAAACTGCCAGTTCAGATACCATGACTGCATCAAGTCATGTAACTCCCCAACGGCTCTCATCCTCTGACCATACTGAATCATTCCATTCAGTTTCCCAGCCCCTCAGGGACCATATGCTTCAACATCATCAACTGGAAGGGACCAGTCATTTGTCAGGAGGGTCCATGATGTCCACCTCAGCCCAAAGTCTCAGTCCACCCTCCGGATTGACATCTAGCCTTGACTCGGAGGGTCTGTCTCACCATCTGTCTCCTGGTAACCATAGCAACACAAGTCCTCATAGTGTTGCTGACACTGGACTTGGATCCGACACTGACCTTGAAAATAGGTATGCATATTATTTATATGGTTTGCTTTAAAAATTTCAGAGTTTTAATAAGCAAGTCTAACATAAGATAGCAGTAATTTAATGACTTTTAAGAAAAACTTGATTTTATAGATTTATTTTTCACTGAAAGTTGAGAAATAAATATGAAACTATTATTAATGTAAGGCATTGATTAATTTTGTTTCTGCTTTTCAGTCATACATTTAGAAGAGATCAACTCCTGGCACAAGGTTTGTATTTTGCTCAATATGTGACTTTTATAGAGAAATGATAATTCTCAATTTATAAATGACATTCAACTGTAATATTTGAAAATGATCTATTTGCTTATTGCAGTCTTCATTTCAAAAGAAAACTTAAGTTTTGTTTAAAGAGATACATTTTATTAGTTTCTTCACATGTCTTTATGGTTTCTATAGGACACGACAGGAACTTTAGTCTTAGGAATGTTTTGTTGCTTCCTTCCAATATGTTCATCTTTGATTTGCCTCACAACCATATTAATAGTTTAAAAGTATTAAGTCACTGGTAATAGTAACTTGAGGCCATGAAACAACAGATTTTCTGTATTTCTAGGAGCCTCCTGTATTTCTTACATATATATATTGGAGGAAAGGATTGATGCCAGTGCAATAAAGAACCTACATTTTTAGCTCGACTATTTGAAGAATAAGTAGAGCTATCCTACTCACCATGGCGTCGGCGTCACACCTTGGTTAAGTTTTTCGTACCAGTCCACATTTTGACAAAGTCTTTTGAGATAAAGCTTTGAAACTTTCAACACTTGTTTACCATCACCATGACCAGTTATAGGCAAGAGCACATAACTCCTTCAAGGATTTTGGCAGAATAATGGCCCCTTTTGACTTAGAAATCATGGTTAAGTTTTTCGTACCAGTTCATATTTTGACACAGTCTTTTGAGATAAAGCTTTGAAACTTTCAACACTTGTTTACCATCACCATGTCCAGTTATAGGCAAGAGCACATAACTCCATCAAGGATTTTGGCTGAATTATGGCCCCTTTCGACTTAAAAATCTCTATTATTTTTCGTACCAGTTCATATTTTGACAAAGTCTTTTTAGATAAAGCTTTGAAACACTTGTTTACCATCACCATGTCCAGTTATAGGCAAGAGAACATAACTCCATCAAGGATTTTGGCTGAATTATGGCCCTTTTTGACTTAGAAATCTTGGTTAAGTTTTTTCGTACCAGTTCATATTTTGACAAAGTCTTTTGAGATAAAGCTTTGAAACTTTCAACACCTGTTTACCATCACCATGTCCAGTTATAGGCAAGAGTACATAACTCCATCAAGGATTTTGGCTGAATTATGGCCCCTTTTGACTTAGAAATCTGGGTTAAGTTTTTCGTACCAGTTAATATTTTGTGTAAAGTGTTTGACATATGGCTTTGAAACTTTTATCACTTGTTCAGTATAATAGTCTCTTTCTGTAGGAAAAAGAGTACATAACTCTGTCATCTATTTTGGCTAAATTATGGCCCTTTTGGGACTTGGAAATTTGTTCTGTTTAAATACAAATCCACGTTTTGTCAAAACTATTTGACATATTGCTTTTAAACTTTGAACACTTGTTTATCATCATGATTTCAATCTGTAGGCAAGAGTACATAACTCTGACAACTAGTTTGGCTGAATTATGGCCCTTTTTGGACTTTGAAATTGGTTCACACATTGCTATTTACTGCAAGACTTATCGAAATCCACAGATACAGGAACATTGTTTGTCTAATCTTGTTTTTTCTTTTGTCAGAATATCTGTGGTAATATTTTGACCCCATTCCTCAGTCAATTCTTCGAATAGTCGAGCGCGCTGTCATCCGACAGCTCTTGTTCAGTTGTAGTTATTGCTTTTTTGCTCAAGAGATAATATTTCAATTCCAGCTGACCCACATTCCATAGTATTAGAATCTTTGGACCAAATACAGTCGGCAGTATATAAGATGACACAGACTTTCCCGAAGGTAATTAGGCTGCAGGTTAATTCTGACAAGGCTGTAAGATGTACCATAGTTAAATTGAGCTAAGGATTAGATTAAATAATTTCCATGATCAAGCGGTTAAGGTTGCAGTTTTATAACACTTGACTCTCATCACGCTTGGTTTGGGTCATGCTTGGATTGTCAAGTTATGAAGCCATCCAGCTGAAAGGTAGATGGTTCTACAGAGGTGCTTGGACCTGTGTCTAAAATTATGCATGGAAGTGTAAATTGGGTTTTCCTGCTGTAAAATGCTAGAAAGTTGCCAAGTTAACTATGTCAGTGGGACTTAAAACTCAAAAAAATAACCATAAAGAAACTATAGTAAAAGTAAGCTTGGAATATTGAACTTGTAACCACTTGTCTATAGGTTCACTGTTATTCCATAACACCTTGTTGTACCCCCCGACAACAAAGTTGTAAAGCGGGGTATACTGGTTTCAGGTTGTCTGTCGGTCTGTCCGTCTGTCTGTCCGTAGACGCAATCTTGTGCGCACCATCTCTCCTTATCCCCTTGACAGAATTTAATGAAACTTCACACAAATGATCAGTACCAACAGTAGTTGTGCATGGGGCATGTAAGGTTCTTTTAGAAAAAAAATTTGCAGAGTTATGGGACTTTGTTTTTTTGTTACTATACTATATACATAGACACAATCTTGTGCACACCATCTCTCCTCATCCCCTTGACACAATTTAATGAAACTTCACACAAGTGATCAGTACCAACAGTAGTTGTGCATGGGGCATGTTAGGTTCTTTTAGAAAAAAAAATTGCAGAGTTATGGGACTTTGTTTTTTTGTTACTATACTTTATACATAGACACAATCTTGTGCACACCATCTCTCCTCATCCCCTTGACACAATTTAATGAAACTTCACACAAGTGATCAGTAACAACAGTAGTTGTGCATGGGGCATGTTAGGTTCTTTCAGAAAAAAAAATTGCAGAGTTATGGGACTTTGTTTTTTTGTTACTATACTATATACATAGACACAATCTTGTGCGCACCATCTCTCCTCATCCCCTTGACACAATTCTATAATGAAACTTCACACAAGTGATCAGTACCAACAGTAGTTGTGCATGGGGCATGTTAGGTTCTTTCAGCGACAAAAATTGCAGAGTTATGGGACTTTGTTTCTTGTTAACATACTATGTACATACAGTCTGCATATGCAGTCTTGTGCGTGCCTAATCTACCAAACCCTTGCACACAATTTAATGAAACTTTACACAAGTGATCAGTACCAACCCTACTTGTGCATAATGCATGTTACATTCTTTTAGATAAATATTCTGCATAGTTATGGGACTTTGTTTTTTGTTACTATACTGCATACATACAGTCTATATACATAAGTCCACATAATTATACAATCTTGTGTGCGTCAAATTGCAATGTACTGTGTCAGTGCATGCGGGGGGTACATTCATCACCTTTAGTGATAGCTCTAGTTAAATTTGACTTAAACTTATTTGCATTGTACAGGGTGTCCCAAAAAACATGATACATCTTTCAGACGACATCACATATTCAAATGACATGGTATATCAATGATTATTATTCCAATAATTAGCATAATTAACTAAATTTCAATTAATAATCATTGATGTGTTCCATGTGTCGTCATTACGTCACATATGACATCATTGATGATGTAATCAAATTCCATCAAAATCCAAGATGGCTGCTGAGGCAGAAGTCATAAAATTATATTATGAGTTGAAATCGCCTACATTAGTTAACAAAACATTAATTAAACAGTACCCTGGCATGAAGCCATTAACCAGAATACAGATCAACAGATTGGTCAGGAAATTTGAGAAGCATGGATCTGTTAGTGACAGACGAAAGGGATTTTCCGGGAGACCATCATCAGTCAGATTGTCAGAAAATATTGATTCGGTGAATGCATTGATTGAAGAAACACCTACAAAATCAATATGCAGATTAAAAAGTGAGAATAATCTTAACTTTAGTAAGTCCAGTATTCATAGAATTCTACGATATGATTTAAAAAAGAATCCTTACAAGGTTCAAAAGATGCAACATTTGAAATCAGGTGATGTCACTGCCAGGCTAACATTCGCTACCTGGATGACGGATAATTACATCATCATTGATGACATATGGTTCACAGACGAAGCACATTTTATGCTTGATGGACAGGTTAACACACAAAATATGAGATATTGGTCAACCTCGAAGCCCGAGTTTTACAGGGAAAATGCCTTACATAGTGACAAGGTCACAGCATGGATTGCATTAAGTTATAGGGGAATCATCGGTCCATTATTTTATGAGTGGGTGGAGTAACAGCTACTGTAAACTCTGATAGATATTTGGAAATACTGACTGATAAGTTTATCCCTAACTTAACGAGTAAATATGGACTCCGTGCTGATGATATATTCTATCAACAAGATGGAGCAACTCCGCATACTTTAACTGTTGCGTTAGACTGGCTGTCTGAAGCATTTGGTGATAGAGTCATTTCATGGAAAACAGACACAATCTGGCCGCCTCACTCTCCAGACTTGAACCCCCTAGATTTTTATCTTTGGGGACATCTTAAAAGCAAGGTATACTCTCCCAAACCGACAAGTCTGAGTAGTCTGAAGAGGGTCATTAGACGAGAGATCAGTAAAATCAGTGTTGACACCTACAAGGCGGTAATCGCTAATTTCAGAACCAGAATTTCTATGGTAAAATCGCAGAAAGGGGGACATATAGAACATCTTATGTGAAAAACGTTGTACTGAGATATATACATCCAAAGTATTGTGATAAATTCTGTGATAAGTTCTCTTCTTTGTAAGTAAATATTAGTTTAATATATTGTTTAACAATAAAGTTATACAAGCTCAAAGATGTATCATGTTTTTTGGGACACCCGGTATTATATATTTTAAATGGTAATGTTTTTAGCTCACCGGTGCACTTACGCTCTTGCAAGTTTCTGTAATTGAGCCATGCAATCAACTTTTTTATGAAACATCTCTGAAACTACTTGATCTTTTGTAGTATCTAAGTAAGAGAAACACAGTTGTGTTTGGTGACATGCCATCTATTCTACTCAGAAATCTTGTTTTTAAATGCACTTCCAACCTTCATCCCAAAACATAGGAAGGAAATTTATTTATTTATATTTCAGCTACAAGACCGAGAGGATGTCAGAGCTGCTGAAGTAAGAAAACAATGTCGAGAGAGATTGCCAGCCATGATAGAAACTCTCTGTAATACCATTGGTCTGTCTCCACCTGGCAACCATGACAATGAAGTGTCTGTCTCTAGACAAGCTATAGATAGCCTTTACGAGCAAAGAGAAGCTCTGAATAACCTTTACCAGCAGATAACTGATATACACAAATATGTCAATCCTTCTTGAACAGTTAATTTTTACAAATATGATAAGCTTTAAATACTTTAGGAAAATTATAATGTAGTCTTGCTAAAAAATTGCCGGGATAAAATAATTGATAGTATATGCTGCTCAAACCAATTTTGACCTCATTTAGTAGAGAAGTGCCGCAAACATTGTTCAAGGACCATGGAATCGTACCTCCATACATGTTATTTTAATTTCCATGGTACTTGTAATAATGGGAAGAAGAAAATATAAAGCAAAGGATATGAAATTGAGATTGTGGCAGATACATTTCTGTGATATGTTAACATGGTATAGGACACAAAAACTAAGCATTGATGTTAAGACTAATGCAGCATGTTTAGTGCCTTTATAGAAGTATATGGACAAATTAAAAATTAGCTTATGCTACATTCATACCCAAATTGAACTTTAAAAAATGGTCTTTTGTTCCTTAAAAACAAGATGTTTTCCAAATTTGAAGAAAGAAGTATTGATGTATTGCATGTCATGGATACCTTGCTATAAAGTGGCAGTTTTTAATGTTAATTTCTTGCCTTGTTTTGTCATTGTCTCATAGATATATGAAATAGCTAGCATATCAAGATTTAAAACATATCAACTATAAGTATTCTCTTTGTGTAATACACATATTATCTATGTTGGTTGTCTCAATCTGTAGCCATGATTTACATTTCATTATGGTCATGTCTTTACATAAACATTAACGCATTTGTTTTTTCATTTTCAAAATGAAAAAAAATGTAACCATGATATTCTCTTTGGTTTGATTTTCGTCCCTTTTTTTGAAAACACAATATATGACTTCTTAGATATGTCAACCATGTATTTCATCATGCAAAATTAGGTAATATTTGATGTCTTCCGCTTATTTAACTTAACATTCCAAAGAAAGTGTGAAGTTTTTCAGATGATTTTAGTCCCCTACTGGTTGAAAACCAGTTTCGGGGACTATATGAATGCGCTTTTCCGTTGTTCTGTCATTCCGTCATTCCATTGTCCGCAATTTCGTGTCCAGTCCATAACTCTGTCATCCATGAAGGGATTTTAATATTACTTGGCACAAATGTTCCCCATGGTGAGACTATGTGTCATGCACAAAACTTGGACCCCTAGCTCAAAGGTCAAGGTCACAATTGGAGGTCAAAGATCAACAGGGCTTTTTTTCCTGTCCGGTCCATAACTCTCCCATCCGTGAAGGGATTTTAGTATCACTTGGCACAAATGTACCTCGTAATAAGATGATATGTTGTGCTTAACTTTGAGACCACTAGCTCAAAGGTCAAGGTCACACTTAGCAGTCAAATGTTAACATGGCATGAACTGGGTCTGTTTTGTGTTTGGTCCATAATTCTGTCATTCATAAAGGGATTTTAATATCACTTGGCACAAATGTTCCCCATGATGAGACGGCGTGTTGTTTGTGAATTTCGGGCTCCTTTCTCAAGGGTCAAGGTCACAATTGGGGGTCAAAGGTCAACAGGGCTTTCTTCCTGTTAGGTCCATAACTCTGCCGTCCATGAAGGGATTTTGATATTACTTGGCACAAATGTTTCCCATGATGAGACGACGTCATGCGCAAGAACCAGGTCCCTTGGTCTAAGGTCAAAGGTCAAACTCAAGAATGACTTTGTTCGGAGCATTTCTTCTTCATGCATGGAGGGAATTTGATGCAACTTGGCACAAAATGTTTACCACCATGAGGCACCCTTGTTTTTAGAGTTATGTCAATGTGTTTTACTATAAATTGATTATATTGTAACTTTTTTATTACTGGCCGTAGGGAATAGCGAAAGCACTTTTCTGTGGTAAACATGCATGTTATATCCAATTTTTAGGTGTATTTTGACCTATCTCTACCTGGTAAAGAGTTTCTTGTGGATTTACGTTATATAGATTTTTTTTTAGGATTAATTTCCCTTTGTTGTAACTATAAATAACTTATATGATAACTTTTTTTATAATCGGCCAATAAAATAATCAATATGAAAACAAGTGTAGGTTTTTATATATGCAAATTTTAATCCAAGTGATTGCATAATTATATAGTGCAATATTGTTTATACATCATTGACAGATATCAGTTCATTATGTTATAATGCAGCAGAGAAAGTTAGGTGCCTTCCAGTAGGGGACTTTGTATTGCATGGCAATACTTCATTCACTTGTTTAATTAACTTGTATCTGACTGATACATCTGGAAAAGTGCTTGGTTAAAGAGTGTCAGCTGTGTATGTTTTGACTTGCTTGAACAATTGTTACAAAACTTTACACAACAAAATGAATGATTATTATTATGAGAAAAAATGCAAGAAGCAACTTCCAGTCATTTCAGTTGAAGGTCAAGGTTGTGTGTTGAAATTAAAATTGAAAAATACCCGCCCGCTTAGCTCAGTAGGTAAGAGTGTTGGTCTACGGATCATGAGGTCGTGAGTTCGATCCTCGGGCGGGGCGTATGTTCTCCGTGACTATTTGATAAACGACATTGTGTCTGCAATCATTAGTCCTCCACCTCTGATTCATATGGGGAAGTTGGCAGTTACTTGCGGGGAACAGGTTTGTACTGGTACAGAATCCAGGAACACTGGTTAGGTTAACTGCCCGCCGTTACATGACTGAAATACTGTTGAAAAATGGCGTTAAACCCAAAACAAACAAACAATTAAAATTGAAAAGACAGTGTTTTATGTCTTCAGTATGTCCTTTAACTCTTTTTCAAAGAGGATTTTCAAAAATCTTTGATCAACCATTTCCAGAATGACATGACCTGCAGAAGCAGGCTGAGGTAAAGGTCGTACAATGAGATCGAAGAGAAGAAGCCAGTATTTCCTGACTGCTTCATATCTTTCTTTTCTTCTGCTTGGAGGATTTCCAAATTACAAATGTTTCTCTTGTGAGATGGTCAGCTCCAGACAACTTTACCATGTCAGGTCAAGGTCTTAGCTCCAGACAACTCTACCATGTCGGGTCAAGACATACAGATTATTCCTTTTGTTCCATGTTGGAACTATTATATTGGAACTATAAATTGGGGTGGGGGGGGGGGGATTTTGGCTTAAAGCTAAATATCAGGTTGTTGTTGGTTTAATTGTTTCCCTTACTAGTCATTTACACTAATAGCTGTTGATGCAGATATTTCCTAGGTTTCTGTTAAGGGGATATTTAACTATGAATAATTGTCACAGTGTGACCACCTTTTAACCAGTGAAAATTCTAGAGGTAAAACAAATGAGCCGCACCATGAGAAAACCAACAAAGTGCATTTGCGACCAGTATGGATCCAGCCCAGCCTGTGCATCCATGCAGCCTGTCAGGATCCATGCTGTTCACTTTCAAAGACTATTTCAATTAGAGAAACTTGTAGTGAACAGCATGGATCCTGACAAGACTGCGTGGATGCGCAGGCTGGTCTGGATCCATGCTGGTCACAAATGCACTATGTTGATTTTCTCATGGTGCGGCTCAAATCAGGTTGAATAGTGTTGTATCATTTTATGTGCCATACTGTGCCTGTGTGTATATATAGTATTGTACAGTTGTTAGCAGCTATGTATGTTACATTTAATTCACCTTATTAGTGCTTACTTATATTTTTGTCAAGTAAATTTCAGATTTCATTAGTAATAGTTTTATGGATTTGATTTAAGTGCATAACTTATGTCCAAGCTTAATCTATTGTAAAATGTGATTGGCAGTATTGAGTCAAACAAAAAACGCCACAACCAACAAAAGGCTAAACATCGAGTTGAATATCAGACATAAAACTACCTTCTCAGAGTCCAGATGTATAATACCGAGTCTGAGGAAGCCATCCAGCTGGCTTACTGAAGGTCGGTGGTCCTACCCAGGTTCCCATCTGTGATGAAATAATCTTGGTCTTCCTCCACTCAAAGCTTGAAAGTTGCAGTTTGACCTATAATTGTGTTGGTGCAACATTAAAAAATTCTTAAGTTGCAGCATTCAGAATTGATCATTTTTGTTTCATTGTTACAGTTTTCATAATAGGTTGTGTAGTTTTTAATTGATAGTGATTTTTGTTCTATTCTGTTCAAGAGAAGTGCCAAAGTAGTCATAAATGATCCTGAATCTCATGGTAGCATTAAACTTTGTATAAGCAGTTCATGTTTATAAATGCTCAATGTAGAGAAAGCAGAACAATAGTTAGTGGTATCAAAGTTTATTTCTGTTCTGGCTGATGTACCATTATTGGGAAATATGCAAAAATTTTAATGTTTGTTTTGTTCGAAAGTTTTCAGGAAGTGAGTTTGACACATTAAATGAAAAGGGACACCAGGTATTCTTTCTGTACATAATTATGTACTTGTAGATAAACGTTGTGGTATGGATATACCTGTTGTTTTGGTATACAGTGTTGTTATGTTAAATATTTTTGTTGTTTTAAACTTGTAGTAGGGCAATGCATTAAACAGGGGAAATTACGGCTCCCACAGAGAAACACTTCACTTTCCATATTTTAAAATTGTGAACGCTAAGTATTATGAAGAATATAATCATGAAAACAGATTTTTTTGTACAGATTTGAACTTTTTGGATTTCTTTTTTCTTTTTTCCCCCGACTTTTTTTACATTTCGTATTAAATCATCCTTTTAGGATGATATAGCAACAACATTACTTTCTTAATTTCATAGATGGCCAGCTCGTTTTCCTATTACGTCATGTATATTAAATTGTTCTTTTCAGATAGTATAGTTGCAGTGTATTCTTTTTTCTTCATTTCATATATTAATCAAAATAGTTGTTTTAGGGCTTCCATTTCAAAAGATGTCCAAAAATGTAAATAATTTCATCTGTTTTCTGTTATATTTTTGTACGGATTGTAAATATATAGTCACAGTTCTGTTTAAGATATATGTATAAAGTATGTATATGTATAAAGGAAATATATGTATAAAGGATCTTGTATGTATAAATGCTCATGCTATTTAATGCACATTATGTATATCAGTATTCCTGTTTTCTGCTCTGTAAACCATTTATGACAGTGTTCACTTCATGCAAACATTGAGCTTTAGTGCTATGCATAAATTCAGTGTTTTTTTTTTAATATTCATTGTTAAGTTTTATGCTCTATAGAATGTACATTGTAACTGCCTCTAAGATGGCAAATTGTAAATCATTCTTTCTGGTGGACCAGGGATTTAAAGAATTAAGAACAATACCCAGTGTGTAGAAATCTATATTTTAAAACAGTTTCAAATGTCTGTCAATATTTTGCATGTGTCATGTAAAAACTAGTGTATATAATTTTTGTATGTCATGCAAAACAATAGATGAGGTCAGTGAGCTTATGGACTTATAAAATAGCTCAAAGTTTATAATTTGAGCCACACCATGAGAAAACCAACATAGTGGCTTTGCGACCAGCATGGATCCAGACCAGCCTGCGCATCTGCGAAGTCTGGTCAGGATCCATGCTGTTCGCAGTCTGGTCATGATCCATGTTGTTCGCTTTCAAAGTCTATTGCAATTAGATGAACTGTTAGCGAACAGCATGGATCCTGACAAGACTGCGCAGATGCGCAGGCTAGTCTGGATCCATGCTGGTCGCAAAGCCACTATGTAGGTTTTCTCATGGCACAGCTCATTTAATATTTTCAGTAGTGTTGTGAAGTGATAAAGCATTGAACTTTAAGTAAAAACAGTATGCATTCACCCACATTTACTAGTAAGATTGTGAAGTAAAAAGACTTCATTTGGTCATAGGTGTGTACAGAATAGTCCTGGAAAAGTTAGTTAATAATCTGGTGGATCATAATATGATATGATTTGAACAAAACATAATTATCCCTTACCATGCTAAATTTCTGTAATGCACTTGCCCATCTTTCAATTTGGAAGGTACCATTGACTTTTAATAGGGGTGCTTACTAAAAAGATACTGACTGAATGGCGAACAGTACAGATCTTGATCAGACTGCAAGGATATGCTGGCTGATCATGATCTACACTGGTAGCAAATCAGTTGTACCCTTGCTGGTAAGGGTTAAAATTTTCTTGTTTAAGCAAACTGATATAATTTTTAGCTCACCTGAGCCAAAGGTTCATGGTGAGCTTTTGTGACCGCTCAATATCCGTCGTGCGTCGTGCGTCGTGTGTCCATCAACATTTTCTAAAAAAATCTTCATCTTGAAAACCACTTGGCAGAATTACACCAAACTTCACAGGAATGAGCCTTGGGTGGCCCCCTTTCAAAATTGTTCAAAAGGAAAAACTTAAAAAACCTTCTTGTCCAAAACCACAGGGCCTAGGGCTTTGATATCTGGTGGTTAGCATCATCTAGTGGTCCTCTACCAAAATTGTTCAAATTATCCCCCTAGGGTCAAATACGGCCCCGCCCCGGGGGTCATATGGTTTATATAGACTTACATAGGGAAAACTTTGAAAAACTTCTTGTACAAAACCACATGGCCTAGGGCTTTGATATTTGGTATGTAGCATCATCTAGTGGTCCTCTACCAAGATCGTTTAAATTATCCCCCTAGGGTCAAATATGGCCCCTCCCCGGGGTCCCAAGTTTTACATAGACTTATATAGGAAAATTTTTTTTAAAAATCTTCTTGTCTGAAACCACAACACTTAGACCTTTGATATTTTGTTAGTAGTGTTGTCTTATGGTCCTCAACCAAAATTGTTCAAATTGTACCCCTGGGGTGAAAAGAGGCCCTGCCCTGGGGGTCCCAAGTTTTATATAGACTTATATAGGAAAAAACTTTAAAAATCTTCTTGTCTGAAACCATACGACCTAGGCTTTTGATATTTGGTATGATGCATTGTCTAGTAGTCCTCTACTAAGGGAGAGGAACTATATAAGTTTTCTTTTGTTCTTATCCCTTTCGTATTTGTGTTAAATATGTATACCTGTAAAAATTTAAATTGATGTATTTTCGAAATAAATATGTTTAAACTAGTAGTCCTCTACGAAAATTGTTCAAATTATGCCCCTGGGCTTAAAAGAGGCCCAGCCCTGGGGTCACTCAGTTATTGTGTGAGTTATATAGGAAAAGTCATTTGATCCTATTTCTAAAACTGTTAAATTATAATTACCTGATGACCCCAAGTAATATGATGTCGCTTGACTTTGACCTTGCCCTACTGACCTACTTTCTTGTTTTTTTAAGATACAGCCGTGAAATTTTGATGACATACACAGTTTTGCACACAAATCATAAAACTGAATTTCATTGACCATGAATGTAACCTACTGACTTTATTTTGTCATCAGTTTGACATTTGAAACATGTAGCTGACATTACTCAGGTGAGCGATCCAGGGTCATCATGACCCTCTTGTTTTTTGTTGTTATATGTTTTCCTTAGAACTTTATGGTTCTCCTAGAAAGAGCTGCCTGTATAGTTTTGTACTGCTGGTCTTCTATCAAGGCATCTTTCCAAATAGAGCTGATCAGTGATCATATTTAGATAATTTGGTCTCTGTTCCATTCTTTTCAAACTGTTACAGTATTATCTGAGTATTGAGAGATAGTTTTCAGAATATATCCTTTTTCAATTAATTGTATCAATTTGTAATGAACCTTTCAGTACTTTTTCAGTAAGCAATCTTTTTAAAATGATTTTAGATAAAACCAGCAAGTTTTTCTATAATTTGCTTAATTTTCTATGTACACTTGAAGACTTTTCTAACTCCACACTTTATGTTTTGGTTTTTATGTGTGCTGCTAAAGTTGTGCAGTATAGTTGTCCTGCATAATTCCTGCATATTTCTGGATATAACTAATAATGTATTAATGCACACTTGCAGAATAGTATGCATTGTCAGAATAAGGTGTCTGCTAGCCTTGACGAATTACTTCCATTTTTATCCTGGTTATGTTACGTTGACTATAATGTTGCAACAAAGTATAGGGTTAGAAAAGTTTTTGGGGATATAAGGTCTGAAGATATAGGTGCAAAGTCTTTTGATTGTTTGCAGCTTTTGTTCCGATAGACATTTAAGAACCCACTTTGTTCTTTAGTGTCCACTTTGTTCCCTATTTCACATACACAACACATATTTATATTAATTAAGTACATTGCTTGTATAAACTGGGTATACAGAATTGTTAATATATGAAACCTACTCCAGTCTTTCAAGTGAAAGAAATAAAAGGTTGAATCAAACTTTTGTATTTGTTTTGATTTACTACAGACAGTCCGTTTCAGGTCAGGCTAGTGTAGTCTCCAGAATAGTTGTTTAGTTTATACTAATTATCCCCCCACCGATGAAATCGGGATGGGGGTATTGAAATGGCGTTGTCAGTGCATCTGACTCTGTGTCCGTGCGTGTGTCCGTCCGTCCGCAGCCATTTCTCAGCAACTAGCAGGTAGAATTTCATGAAACTTAAAGTAAACATGAACCAACATAATGCGATGATGCCCATCAAGTTTTTTTTTTGATTGGTCAATTTCCCTAAGAGATATTGCCCTTTATTTACTGAGAAATGCCCAAAAATGTCTGCAGCCATTTCTCAGTAACTATCAGGTAGAATTTCATAAAACTTGAAATAAACGTGAACCAGCATACTGTCTTAATTGTTTAAAAATCCACAGATTTGTACATAAAACCAACCAACTGGTAGAATTTCATTAAACATCTTTCATCCTTTTCCATGAACATTTATTATAAACATGTGAAGTTGTGTACCCACACCTGATCACCACCTTGCCTTGGTCACACACCCTCCCCCCACCCCCTAAAAAAAATTTTTTTTTAAACCTTCCATGAATATTTTATCAACATGCAAAGTTGTACCGTTCCCCACCTCACTCTGCACTCTCATGCCCACCACCCCGATCATGCATCCCCCACCCCATTTTTTTTTTTCATTTTTAATTTTCCATCAATATTTATAATCAAATTATTTGCTTCTTAGTAACATCCTTAACTTTTTGCCGGGTATATTTTTGCCATTCCTCACCACAAACCCTTTCGGCCGGGGATACCAATTCATTGAATTTGCTTGTTTGTTAAGCTTGATTGTGATGAAAGGTTCAAGATTTTACCATTTTAATGGGACTTCTACAAAAACGTCAGTCCCTTGTCAAACTGTACAGAAGTGTTTACATTAATGACAAAGAATGGCACTGAACAGGTGTTTCTGGTTGGAAGAGTACACATGTGGGCTCCTGTCTCACTAGCTGTTTTCAGTCAAACGTGAAAAGGTCATTAGAAAACGTACCGATGACAGCATAAATGTAGTCACTCAGCCATATTTCCACCGCTTCTGCGACGAATCCTCCACCGCCGCAGTGTTGGAACCACCGCTTCTGCGAAAGGTATGGCCAGTGTGTAAAATAAACTTGTCGGCGGTATCCAAAGTCAGAAACAATAAAAAATGTTGAAAGAGGATTCGTAAAACAAAAATGTATTCATGAGGTGGGGTGCTTACTATCATCGATATTTGCTCGAAATTCTTAAACAATTATTTATAAAATGCTTCCTGAACTGCTTTAATATGTATTGCATGCATGTTAATAAAGAAATGATACTAACATTTTGTTCTATTGATTTTACTTAAGACACATGTATTTAAAGGAAGCTGCCCTTAAATATTAACTAATTTTCAGAGTTTGTCTTAGATTTCATTTGAGAATTTTTCCTGTATTTTATAACCAAAGATTTTAAATCATCAATAAAACCTTTTGCTGGAATTAGTTTAAGGCTCTGGCATTATTTCTAGTAATATTACTGGCCTAACAAAAGTGATTTATAGAATTTCTTTAATTTTACACAAGAAAATGGTTAACCTTTAGCTTGGAGGCAAGTGATTCTGTCTTTGCGGTCCGTGCTTGCTGATCATGGTCTGCATTTTTCGCTATTCAGTTACAAAAATTATAGATTATATTATACATACATTCCTGCTTAGGTTAACTGCCCGCCGTTACATATCTGAAATACTGTTGAAAAAAAGGCGTTAGGCCTAAACCCGAAACAAACAAAGCAAACATACAAAGCACGTTGTGATTGCACGCTGATGAACTTAACAAATTATATTATACATGTCTAAGTTATAAACAAACAGAACAGAACAGAACAGATATTTTATTCAGACTTGTACGTAGTACATCGTCTAATTCACATAGTTCACATATATACTGTCAACGTGAAAATAAACATGAAATAAAGGACAAGTTACAAACAATAGATACAAAATAAATATAATTAAACAAATATAATGATAATCTGATGGAGAATGAACATGAAAATTTAGACTTCAACATTTAAAAGTGCATTTCTAATAGTAAGAGCTTCTTTAACATATCTGGATAGGTGAATAAGTTCTGCTTTATTAGTTGTATTTAAAAGTTGTATAAATTTATATACTGATGGATGTCTATAATAAAAAGCTTTTAAATATTTCTTTCTAATATCAGCGTAACATCTACATATACAAACAAAGTGGTATTCATCCTCAATATCCAAAGTATTACAACATAAGCAGTGTCTTTCCTCACGGGGAATTCGATTTCTATTATATCTGCCAGTCTGTATTCTGAGGGGCAGACCATTCATCCTAAGTCTACAGAAGTAAAAGAAGAAGAAGAAGAAGAATAGTTTATTTCACTAATTAAGGACTTGAGCCATTATCGTTCCCCGTTCATAAATCTATTACAATCTAATACAAGGTCAAAAAAACATATATACATAATATCATATAACGTTCTGAAGGTATAGTGTTATAAAGTATTGTATTGAGGATGAACAAAACTAGTATCAAAATAATATTGTTGGCTACATCAATGCACATAGCATAATATATTTTCATAAAACATTTTTTGTAGATGTACCAAAATATATAATACGTACTAAAATAAATCAGTAAACATATTTCTATCTCATAATCACAAAATATTGTTAATAGTGGCATAAAATCTAAAACATCTTGGAAGAATATCTAAATAACGTTCATATTCAAAAGAACATTTAACATTTTTATACATATACAAAACAGAGCTGCTTTCCAAATTAGCATACTTATTTAACAGAGTCAATAATGCGACATTTAAATTCGCGCAAAAACATATTCTTATTTATACCGCTAGAATTACCAAACATATATGAAAAACCATAATCGTTCAAAAGCTTTTTGACATTTGAAACCCAGTTTTTAAGACCATTATTGCTATCATCCAATGCTAAATTATACACTGTTTTTAATATTATATTATCAGTATCAACAATTTTCAACCAATACTTTATTATTCTTACATATCTATGTACATATAAAGGATATCTTCCCAGTTCACCATAGACATTGGCATTACATGTATTTGGCCTCACTTTCAATAACTTTTTGCAAAATTTTAGATGTATTCTTTCAATTTCTTTGGACTTAGAATAGCCCCAAATTTCACATGAATAATTCAATATAGATGATACAGAAGCATCAAATAGCTGACATAATGTTTTGGGACTGAGATCAAATTCCTTACATTTATACAAAAGCACATTCATGACCTTTAAAGCTTTACCGATCAAATGTTCTTGATTTAATATAAATTTACCCGTGTAATTGAATATAGTACCAAGATAATTAAAGTCATTAACTACTTCGATTACTTGGCCATTATAGGTCCAACGCTCAGTGGCTAATACCCAAGTCACACATACGGCACGGATAGCTATGTTTAGCCACGGATAGAAACTTAGTAATCCGTATCGATCCGTACCTGAGCCGTACCTCAAAGTAGTAATCCGTATCAATCCGTATTAACACTTGGTCAAAACGTATTCAAGACGTACTCCAAACTTGCAAGTTTCTCCAACTTTTGAACATGCACAAAAGTTTGAGTGATCCGTAGCCATTTGAGCGTGACTTAGTCCAACTTGGTTGAAACTTATTCATCCGTAGTTAAACGTACTAAACGTAGTTATCCGTACTGAAACGTACCTTGTCGTAGTTTGACATGATGTCAAAGATAATCGTAAAGAAAACGCTTGCTACACGTGGCCTATTTATATGAAACTTACCGACCCGTAACTATAAACCTTAATGCGAACGTAGTCATGCGTATTGATCCGTAGCTTAACGTAGTTATCCGAGGTTGTCCGTACTTAAGCGTAGTTCAACGCAGTAACCACAGATCCGTCCACGCGCTGGGCAAGTTGTCAGGCGCAGTAAAACGTAGTTTAACATAGTACGCCGTACCTATCCGTACTTATCCGCGTCCTGTATCTTTTTGTTCCCCGTTTCTCACCATTTTTTCCGTACTAAGACGTACTGCTCCGTACTTAACCATGTCCACTCCCATACAAATCAATCCCATCCGCACCGTACCTCAACGCACGGACATATCCGTATGTGTGACTGTAGCTTAATAGCCCACCTCTTTTACGAAATACCATAATTTTCGTTTTCGACGTGTTTACTTTAAGACCCCAGTTATTACAGTAATATGAAATAAGGCAAAGCCTCAAAGCGAGCTCAAAGAAATCGGATTTAGCTAAAAATAATATGCATCATTTATTTGTCACAAAGAAACTGTCCCCTACTCGCAAGAATTCAGGAGAACCCATTCACTTGAACAAGTCTACATTTAGTGTCACCATACCTGTAACAGTGAATATCATACGTTGCAAAAATTATGGGAAGCCGGTGTCACGGTGACGTCATTACCGCGTTCCCGTTTTCTTTCTGCTTATTAATGACATTTTTTCCATTTTCTGGCCGATGCTTTATCTTTTAAATGAAAATAATATTTTTTTTTCAAACAACTGGAAAGCATTCTTTCATTATTATTGAGTGATGAATATTTTTTTAGCAACTGAATGAAGTTCTGTATTCACTCCGGAAAGAAGTACTTCCTGTGAGCACCTATCCGTTAGGGTGCGCTTTTTAAGAACTTCCGACGAAACTTTTCAAATCCATCACCAAGTGTCGAAGTATACTTGCGTTACCGTAAAGCTCGATTCTCGAGCAGGCCCTTCGGGCCTGCTCTTCGAGCTCGCTATAAATAAAGACGATCTAAAAGTTCTTGTGTTTCTTCTGGTGTTTTACCAATAATGGCCATATCATCTGCAAACAAAAGAAGTATTAGGACTATATCATCTAAAAGCAGACCGGACTCAGCATTATTTTGTAGATATAACTCAAGATCCTGTACAAAAAGAGAAAATAATAGAGGAGACATTACCTCCCCTTGACGTAAGCCGACAGCATATTGAAAATAATCAGAATAGTTAGAACATGATTTAACACAAGACTTAACTTTTTCGTACATATCACATATTATTCACAGTAATCTACCTTGTATTCCACATTTATACATTTTCAACCATAATCCATTTCTATAGATAGTATCAAAACATTTGATCACATCAACAAATATAACATATAGTCTTTTATTTTCATTTAAATATTTTGAACTAGTGATGTAAGTATAAATATAGCGTCTACAGTAGACCTTCCTTTACGAAATCCGAACTGGGCATCCGAAATTGTGCTATGTTCATTACAAAATTTCTCAATCCGTGTATTGATAATAGTAGTAAACAAGTTTGACAAACAGCTAACAAGTGTTATACCTCTATATAGAGATGGTACCTACCCAAGAAAATCGAAGAGGGACAACTCTGAATTGACCATTAAACTGAAGCCAACATTAAACATTGGTCAAAAGTGAAAGAAAATCAGATAGGTCCTTTTTCAAACAACTTATCAGGCAGACAAAATATGACCTACATTTGTTTAAATCCCTTTGTATTCAATATACAATATGCACGCTTTTCTCATGACTTTCACTGACAGTTATTTTGTAAGTTGTAGTGAGGCCCTGATAGAAAGTTTAGTAATGCATGAAGATGATACAGAATAATGCATAAATTCCTTCGAAGAAAATTTACGACATTAAGAAATGTTATTAAGTTTTGATCTTTTAGCCAAAGTTATCTATTGTTCTCAATGGTGATACATTGGTTTACACAACATTTACATATCAAAATGTAAAATGTATAAATCCAACGATAAGAAATAACAAAAAAGTTAAATTGGCAACATTAAAATTCATTGTCATCAAATACAATTACAGTGTTTTAAGGTAGTGGTTGTAATTACAACATTTTAAGGTAGCTGATAGGTAATGACTCTATGTAATGTATTTTATTTTGAAGCAATTCTCAATTTAAATTTCTCTGAAGGGAACTAGCACAATCATTTGCTTTCCTTGAACAACAATTTAATGCTGAAAAAGCATATAGAGATTACTTTATTTGATGATTTTCATTACAGGTCAACTACCCTAAACAAACTATAAGTTGTTTTATTTATTGTTGAAAACAAAGTAATTGGGTAACTTCAGATATCAACATAAATTTACAACTTAAACTGTTTACACAACTTGAAAAAGTTTTTGTTGGGGCCTCTCATTTACAAATATATCAACAATTATCACCTGAATTGAGTGCATTCATGAGTGGAAAATATTGATGGTAAAATAATGTAGGGGTTTGTTTACAATATAAAATCTTTAATAACTTCTTTAAGGTACATTTTTGGTATGGTTTTGGTAAGCTTATAATAAAGAGCATGTCATTCTCTTTCACTCAAAATTTTTTCAAGCGTTTTAGACTCTTGGCTAGCCTTGGAATTTGACTTTATTAAAAGACAAAAGGAAGTTCAGTATAGGCTCTTTCAAAATGTTGAAAGTAGAGTAAACTTACATTATAATCTATTGAATTTATTTAGCTGTGGGAACTTTTGATATAGACTATAATTGGGGAAATCCTAAAATCATTAAAAAAACGGTCAATGCAAGAGTTGTCCATTTTGCTTCAGGTATTTTGAGAAAGTCATTTTTTTAGATATCAAATATTTCTATTTTTGAAATGGAGAAGAGGAAAACCATAAATATATTTAGAAAATTGGTGCACTTAGCTATCATTTTACTCTGAAAAAAACTTGAAAGATGAATTTGAATTTTTTAGGTACCATCTCTACTCTATAATTATTAACATCTGACTGACTACCTTTCTTATGCAGAGGAATTATAATGCCTTCAGTCCACTTATCGGGAAAATATCCCGAATTCAAAATACAATTAAATAAATCACTTAAATGTGAGAGTAAAATATCTACACTTTCAATGAAATATTCATTTAAAAGACAGTCACTACCTTAAGCTTTACTACGCTTCAATAACTTCGCAGCTGATAAAATCTCGCCAACAGTAATTGGCTGGTCTAATTCAGGGAATGATACATTTGGATTACTAAAATCATTATTCTCACAAAAATCTTCAGTCTCATCATTGTAACAATCAAACAGTTCATTGCTTATGTTAGAAAAATATTCTCTGAATTGTTCTAATGGTATTTTATTTCCGAGCTTGACCGAACCCTTTTTAAACAATTTCCAAAAATCTCTTGGTTTACTTTTCTTTAAATTTTCTATTTCAGACATTTTCTTTCTATAATGAATATTTTTCTTTTTACGTAAGACATTTTTATAATAAGATTTATGATCACACAATTGTATTCTATTTTCATCAGTTTTACTGCAATTAAACAATCTCAGTGACTCTAAATATACATTTCTTGCTTCAACACAATCCTTATCAAACCAATCGGCATGATTTATCAATGTTTCTGCTTCAAAATAATGACCATTCTTAAATTTACATTTTTTTGAAAATAAGGGATCAGCGACACTGCGTATTACATCTGCAAAACTATTGAGTCCATTATTGACAGACTGTCTACTTCTACAATCTAATGTATTAACAATATTATTCAATAAAGGCAGATTAGCAATAATCCCTGAACGAAATTGTTGCTTAAAGTCATCATTCCACTTGTACTTATCCTCATAATAGTTATAAACAAACCACACATGCCATTTGATTTTTATTCTCCTGAACGAATGTAAAGTCTAATTAAAAAAAAAAAACTTTTAGGGTACGCGTGAATCTGTCGGTCACATTTTATACCAGATTCCATCAGACCGGCAGTAACTAAATGAAGATTAAAACTTGCTCTACTATCAAATTAAAAATATGTACTTCCGGCAGGTGCACAGAGCGTTTGACTTTCGGATGTTTTGGAAGAATACGCGTTTTCCTTGCGCGTAACAGGCGTCCACATAACTTGTTCGAACCGCAACGTCTTGCACATCAGTGTAACTATGGATATATGGTATATATACACGTAGTGTGCACTTGTAAATAAAGCACAGGTCTAGTGAGCACAGTTCATATAAATAAATATACATCTCCGGAGGGTGTGCCTATCCAAGAGGCGGAAATTACCTGTATTACATAGGATATTTGTTTGTTTTGAGTGAATATGGAATATATCTCACTGAGAAGTGAGAAAATGTGAAAATTTTCTCACTTCGAGGTGAGATATATTCCATATTCACGAGAAACAAACAAATTTTCTTTTTTTATTTGATGCTTAAATACGTTGAGATGTGCATTTTGCAAAAAAAAAAAAATTAATCTCAGCGCGGGAAACAGACGCGCGTAAACAGACATAACGTCAGACGTGGTGTGACGTTAGAAAGACGCACACGACATAAAGTTCCATTTTATTTTTTTATTATTTTTTTTTGCTGCATAACGTTATGAAATTCTCATTAAGTAAAATAATTTGAATCGAGCAATAAACTATAAAGAACTAAGTGCGACTATAATTTTCATCCTGTTTTACGCAAATATTTTAAAACTCATGCACAATGTAGATTTATATCTACAAGTAGATCGGCATTTAGGCCTACAGTGAGTGATATGCAGTGAGTGATATGGATTATATCTCACTAATTAAACAGTATTTCATCAGTTAGTATAAAATAAAATACTATACGGACAGTCCCGTTTCTATTCCAAAATTTACCTTTAAGGTGTTGTCACGTTTTAATTTCCGGTGAATAACAAAAAAAAAGAAGAAAGAATATTCAGTTCTTTCCAAAAACCGTTATGTTATGATTCAACCAAATAGTTTCCTTTGTCTACCAGAAAGGAACAATTCTTATATCTTAATACTGAGGTTTGGTACCTTTATAACAGACAATAAACTAAAACAATAGAAATTCATACGTGACTTCGGTGAGCTCAACGAAGCAATTTCAAGCACAAATATTAATGTGGAATGTAAAGTAAATTGCACACCACAATATCCAACCAAGATTCTTGCAAAAACAATGCTTTTGCAGAATAGAGAGATAAAAATAATTTTGACAGCTCGTGAAAACCAATGACAAATTTTGACAGGTATATGATGATTATGACCTAATTATTTTTTTTCTGTTATTTCTAACTTCTAGTTTGATTTTCTTAAAAATGGGTATTCTATACTGTAGCTTATAACTCGTGAATAAAAACAATATAAGCATATATTGTTACCTTACTGTCGTTTTGTTTATCCAGGTCACGTACGAATTCCTATTGTTTCAGTCATTTAGATAGATAGATAGATTTATTCAGGTATAAGATCATATATACAATTTAAAATTACAAATATCGCATTAAGTAAGATAAGTTTTGTGAAATATTTAAAACTAAGCGAACAAATTCTAAAACTAACATGTGACTTACATTCACATAATATTGCTTAAACATAGATAAAAAAATACGAATAGATAGTTTTATAAAAGTTATAAAAAAGACAATGATTTAATAATAATAAAAATCATAAAAAGTTATTTCGAGTTTAGTCATGCTTCCTAAATTATTCTCCGCTGATCTTATACCAAGGATTAGTTATATGTTAAGTAAAAAAAAAACAAAACCATCAGTGAAAAACTAATACGCGAAAGAATAAAATAAAAAGGAAGTACTAAAGACAATTATTTTAGTGAGTACCTCAGTAATAACAACTAAAGTTTAAATAACAACTGAACTGAAAAACTAAATATTAATATCTTATAGCTTGGCTTTCCTCAAGTAATTTACCTTCTTTAAACAGATGTGCTTTTAAAGCCGATTTAAAACTTGACTTATTTTTGGACGGGATTAACCGTCCAGTGGAACCACAGTAATACATATACGAATTTCGGCTTAATCGATTTTTTGATAACCACCATATATTTCACACTCCGCCAAGAGAAAATAGTTCTCAAATGGCAACATATAGAACAATTGAAATTACTACGCTTCACTGCGCGCTTTCAGTGATGCAGACGATTAGTGTAGCAGACGAATAAACTAAGCACGCTTTATATACGAGGCAGTGTTCTTATCGCTGGAAGACGGACATTTCATTGAAGATTTTACATCGATGGAATTCACAAATAAATTACATGTAGCTGTACTAAAAAATCAGAATTTAGGGGGAAGTAAAGGTTGGGAAATTTGTTATTTTTATTCACCACAAAAAAGTGAAATAGAATAATAGAACTTAGATAGATGCTTTTGATAATCAAAATAAGTAAAAGACTTTAACTTTTCAAGAAAGGAATTTATTATAAATTTGCAATACGGTAATCATTATATGTGTATTCCAAAGTCTGATTGTCCCTCCCATAATTAGTGACCTTAAGATGTGTTTCAGAATTTTTCCTTATGTTATTATAGTTTGATGTATACATGTATTTGCCCAATAGTTATTACAAAATGTATGATCGTTTTGTAATAATGTGTATGTGTCTACATGCACATCTGTGCAGTCTGATCATGATAGTCTGAATTGTTCATAATCAGTCAATAAATTCACAATGAACAGAAATTTGGCAAGGAAATGGTATAAAAACGAAAAAGACATTTACTAGTTTAACAGTCCCAACAGAAAAGGGACATGATTGTTCTCGGACCTGACAGAGTCAATTCATTTCAAGACAATCCGTCCTCCAGTATTTACAATGCTTTGATTTATATCTTTTATGCTGCTTGGCAGAGCATTCCAATCTGAAATTGCCTGACAAAAGAATGTCCTTGACTCAAAGGATGAAATTTTATGAACTACAAAATTGTTTTTACTAAATCTTGTCTTTGTATGTATCTCAGATACTTTAGTAAAGTTTTGTTTCAAATAGTTTGGGCATTTATCGTGAAAAATATTGAATGCATGATTCAGACGGAGTCACTAATTAGAGCAACTCATAGTGATGAAATCATACAAAACACATCCCTTATTTTCCCACAGATATTGAGGATTTATCTAATAAGCACATGCATTGGAATACAAATTTAATACCGATTGTGTACTGCATTAATGCTAAACTATCTCAGCCGTGAAGCGTCCTTAAATTGATAGGGAATCCTACACGTAGCGACGAAATTCGGGATCGGTCCCTCTACGGTAACATTCGATATGCCGAAAGAGATATTTACTATCTCCGCGCTGTCACTAGACAGTGTGGCAACGTTAAATGTCGCAACCCCGCTAAATGTCGCAACCACCGTTAAATGTCGCAAGGTTGACGTTAAATGTCGCAACCACCGCTAAATGTCGCAAAATCGTCTGCCGCTAAATGTCGCACCTTTAACGTTAAATGTCGCAAAAATTTGCCCACCGTTATATGTAGCAACACCAACGCTAAATGTCGCAATTCCTATTTGACACTAAAACTATCATTTCCTTGTGTATATTTACTTTTTTGAGGGAAAAAGAATTAGCAGGTTTATGTAATACAAATAATTATCTTAATGATAAGTGCTGTTACGTATAGCAACAAGAGGGTCTTGTTGGCCCTAGATCGCTCACCTGAGTTCCACACCTTGCTTGAACAGTCACGCAAGAAAAATATTTGTGAAAATATTTTGTTATAGGGCCAGTATTTTAGGACAGAAATATTCTGAAGTTTCTTCTAACTAAATACGATCTGGTAATAGTGTTGTATGTTTGTTGGGGTTCGGTATGGGTGGGGAACTGGGTGAATAACGACACAGAAATCTAAGATGCAAACACACAGCACCAAGACAATTAATGGAACATATAAATATTTACATGGTTGAAGGAGTGGGGGCGGAGGGTGAGGGGGTTATGTGTGGGTAGGCGGAAAAGTAGGATAATGAGGGGAATGAGACTAAGGAGATTAAAAGTAAAATATATCAAAATTCCCGCTTTATCTGAAAGAATGTACAGAGGGCCACATAGGATCTTTCTCCGCCATTGAAGCTTGATAGTCACCTTATGGCTTTAAATGTAAACCTCCAAACAAAGAAATAGAACCCATATGGCAGATTAATAGAAAATCTTCGTTTTCTACAGCTGGTACAAAAACACAGTCTTCGTGTCGCGTAGTTGAACATCCTATTGTGTAACAGGCCTGGATTGTTGCCCGAGCCGATTCCTCCACCCCAAAGCCCACCTTTGTTGACTTACTAGTGACTTATACTCATCAAAGTTGCACCCAACTATTTTGGAAATAATATCTTCTCAAAATGTAGACCCAAAACGCCCCAGAGGCGAGCATTTTATACTTATATTTCAAAATTCCCCAGGGGAAGAATCCTTGACCCCTTAAAATGGGAGGAGTACCCCTCCAGTACCTTAAAATTAAGAAAAAATGCACCAGAGGCAATCAGTTTATACCTGTTTTTCAAACTTTCCCGGGGAGAGACCCTGAGCCCTCTAAAATGACAGGGATAACCCCTCCCATACACCGAAATTTTGAACAAAAATGCAATAAAAGTCCAGCATTCCATACCTGTATTTCAAAATTGCCAATGGGAAAATACCCTAACTACCTAAAATAAGGGGAGTGCCCCACTAGTACGTACCTAAAAAATAGACAAAAATGCATGAACCACAGGCCAAAATTTCATACCTGCATATAAAAAACTTTCCCACAGATACGGACAGAGGAACCCCGTACCCACCGCACGTCGCCGGTGACGCTTTAGTTTTAAACTTGTGCTCCCCCCCCCCGCCCACCCATCCTCATTCAAAAAGTCTGGCCCCCGGCTTGTTGTGGAACGAAATTCAGGTCGACTAAAGACATGCGATACAACGCGCGACAATAAGGAGCGCGAGCGAGCTTAATGTCTCATCAGCTAAACAGGACTCTAAACAGGACTCCATAGAATTACTTAGTTCAGAACTGAAGTAAATCTAGTACTGTGGCGAGTACCACGTTAGTGTTCAAACCTATAGATATTAAATATATAACGTATGTATGGTGCGGGACCACTGAAAAGCAAACGTGCAAATTAGAGTGAAAGGTCAATTCAGCCCTTCCCAAATCAAGCATGCATTACCCAGTCTTATCTCTAAGTTATAAAGACTGTTTAACTTACCTTATTTTGCTGTGCGACATTTAGCGTTGGTGTTGCGACATATAACGGTGGGCAAATTTTTGCGACATTTAACGTAAAGGTGCGACATTTAGCGGCAGACGATTTTGCGACATTTAGCGGTGGTTGCGACATTTAACGTCAACCTTGCGACATTTAACGGTGGTTGCGACATTTAGCGGCGTTGCGACATTTAACGTTGCCACAGACAGTTCTTTTCAAATGCTATGGGAAGAGTTGAAGTCTGATCGATTCCGATTGAGGTAGTGCCTTATGACATATTATTTGTATCTCACGGAATCTCTAATTCTGATCACACTTTAACTGCCATTACAAGTGACCAGAATCGACAAATATGACTTGGAAGAGGTAAGCAGATTCTCGCCATCCTAACTATTGAAAGACATATAGCGCTTGTCAACAGTTAACAAAACGTCACTTATTGCTTATTTAGGCAAAAGGCTATAATATCATAATGTGGTCAGTTTAAAGATCGAAGCCTTGGACTTCCGTTAACTGTCTCCAGATTCCTGCAACAGAATAAAAACATTCGTCTTAAACTTAAAGCAGACACTAAGTGCGCTAAATAAAAGGTGAACAAATAATTTTAAAGCGCGTAAACACCGAGGTGACAAGTGTGATTTTTTATCTATTAGTTTTATCATGGCCACAATTTAATATCTCGTGGCACGAAATAAACAAGAGGGCCAAGATGGCCCTTGGTCGCTAACCTGAGTAACACACCATAACAGTGTAAACATGTTTGACCTAGTGATTCATAGAGACAAATATTCTGACCAATTTTCATTAAGATTGGTCCAAAAATGTGACCTCTTGAGTGTAAACAAGCATTTTCTTTGATTTTACCTAGTGACCTAGTTTTTAACCCCATGTGACCCAGTTTCGTACTTGTCCAAGATTTCATGAAAACAAACATTCTGACAATGTTTCAGGAAGATTTGAAGAAAAAGTGACCTCTAGAGTGTATACAAGCTTTTTATTTGATTTAACCTAGTAACCTTCTTTTTGGCCCCACGTGATTCAGATTTAAATTAATCCAAGACTTCATGAAAACAAACATTTTGACAATGTTTCGGAAAGATTGGAGCAAAAAAGTGGCCCATTGAGTGTAAAAAAATAGCTTGTTCTTTAATTTTACTTGATGGTCTAGTTTTTGGTGAAAATTCATACAAGATTTCATGCAGACAGATAATCTGACCAAGTTTCATGCATATCAAATGAAAAATGCACCCCTATTGCATACACAAGGTTTTTCTTTGATTTTAACAGGTGACCTACTTTTTGACCTCAGATGATCAAGATTCAAACTTTGGCTAAAGGTCATCAAGATAAACATTTTAGCCAAGCTTCAAGAAGATAGGGTCATAAATGTGGCCTCTGCAGTGTTATAAAGCTTTTCCTTTGATTTGACCGGATGACCTAGTTTTTGATCCCACATGACCCAGTTTCAAAAATGACCTAGAGATCTTCAAGACAAACATTCTGGCTAAGTTTCATAAAGATTGGGTCATGAAGACAAACATTCTGTCCAATTTTTCTTAGTTTCAAACTTACTCTGTGAACTCTAGAGTGATAACAATATATTCCTTTGATCTGACCTAGTGGCCTAGTTTTTACCGCCACATAACCCATTTCAAATTTGACCTAGAGACCATCAAGGCAATAATTCTGAACAAGTTTCATAAAGATTGAGTCACAACTATGGCCTCTAGAGTGTTCACAAGCTTTTCCTTTGATTTCACCGGATGATCTAGTTTTTGACCCCACATGACCCAGATTTAAACTTGACCTCGACGGCATCAAGATAAACATTCTGACTAATTCTCATGAGTTTCAAACTTAAATTGTGGTTTCTATAGTGTTAACAAGATTTTCCTTTGATCTGGCCCTGTGGCCTTGTTTTTAAGCTCACATGACCCAGAATCAAACTTGACCTAAGATCACCAATACCAACATTCTGACTAAGTTTTATAAAGACTGGATCACAACAGTGGCCGTTAGAGTGTTCACAAGCTTTTCCTTTGATCTGACCTACTGACCTAGTTTTTGACTCCACATGACTCAGTTTCAAACTTGACTTAGAGATCATCAAGACAAACATTCTGACCAAGTTTCAAGACCGGGTCACAACTGTTGCCTCTAGAGTGTTCACAAAGCAAATATTGATGGACGACGGACGACGCATGCCGATGTCTGGTTCTTTAACGTGCCCGGTGTATAGCACCGATACACGCGAAGCCTTCATTCCTGGGAAGAACCAGTACAGGCCTCTTAGTTAGGTGGGAGACATTCAAGAGTATCTCAGAAATTTCCAGTGCCTGGACCGGGATTCGAACCCCGGACCTCTGGATTGACTTCTGTCACCTAAGATCTTCCGTATTTCAGTGATATGGTCTGCTTTCATTAAGCCGGTGCTAGGGGGCGTGAGGGGTGTCGCATGTTTCATTACCTCTCATGAACAGAGTCAGTCAAACCGAGTCTGCTATTATGTTACTTGGATGCGTTTTATGCCTCAGCCAGATATTAACACAGATTTTTATGTATAGTATTATAACTAAACTAAACTAAACTTATGTTAACTATAATAGTTTCTGAAATAGAAAGCTTTAATAAGGAAAAAAAACAAAAAAAAACAACAACAAAAAAACAAACGAAAGTATGCCTGCTTTCAAAGAGATAAAATATAAGAGCAAAATGACAAAAGTAACTCTAAAATCCGATTATGAAGGACAGTATTGACTTATGATAGGTACTTAGATATATTAATGAATTTTGTTACCGAACTATCTTCTAAATCAGCAGCGTCGTTGTTGTTCAATGCGGTACGCACAACATCCGCTAAAGGAATATTCAAGTCACCTATATCGTTATTTACATTCGCCTCAAATCGATCAATGTTGAAAACATTTCTGATATGTCGGACTGTTTCTGAAATCAGGAAAATGACATAGTTTCAGCTGTATTCAAATACTTTAAGATATCAAAATAACATAATATTTAACCAAGGTCATTAGTATGATTATGTGCAATTGCAAATTACAAATACAATGTACTTTGGATATGATATCATCCATTATGGTCAAAATACCTTAAAATATAAAATAAAAAGAAAATGAATATGTATATATCTTTAACTTGTGAACACCCAAGATATTTTAATCGCTCTATACGTTGGCAGTGAAGAATATATCTTGCTTTCTTTCTATAATGTGAAACATTCAAAGCAGCAATGTTAGACACTGAGTAATATTTCATATTATTATCAAGGTGTTAGTTTGTCTCAGTGGTGGAACGAGACTTTATTATTATACTCAGCGTCACTGAAAAGTTACCACCCTAATGACCCTTATATTTTAAAAATCGCACTGGACTATGTTAAAAGCAAACCACGACTACATTTTTGACGCAGCTGAGACGTCACTGGTGTAAAGATTTGTCAAATTCGATTAACTCCATTTGAGTCACGGGCTGCACATGCAAAATGACTTTCCAGCAATGTCGACATGTACGAATTTTCTATCGCAAATCATTCATCGCACTTGAAAGTTAGTCGACAGACTATAAAAGGAATACGTTAAAAATCCCAGAATATCCTTGCGAAGAATGCCACGTTTAAGGCACGATCAACGCCATCAGGGCATTGGCATGGTTGACGCCGAACTTTCATGTCGCGAAATTGCACGTCGTATATGCTATTCTCACCTGAAAGTCAGAGAGGGTCTATGAGTAATAGACCGCGCACAGGCCATGAAAAAGTGACGTCGATATTGTATAAAATAGTAAAGAGGTATATATTAGGTGGTAACATTTCAGTGACGCTGAGTATATTTTATTTTTGTCAAACGCAACTTTAAATTTTGACAATTTATTGGAATAATATTGCCGCAGCTACGATACTGGCCACGGAGACAAATTTAGACTACAGAACATATTCACTAAAAATGAATTTTTACTTAGAAGTACTTGTAGAACCATTAGCTAAATACCTTTGCGAAATGCTAATAACACAAGAAGTCCAACTGCGACGAGAAGAAAAACAAGTATGCCTGTAAAGAAAATGAAATGAAATGGTATATTGATTGTACTAATTGTCTAACGTTAGAAATAAAATAATAGGACTTGATTTTAATGTACTGAGAAAGTACAAAAACATACGATACATAAACAAATGATAAAGTAGTAGTTGTAAAAACGATAGACGTCGTTATAGAACTAGAATGCTCTCACTAATCTGCGGCTGTACTCAATATAGGCTGATCACTACCAAATCGAATGTAAAGATTTCCAAGATTTATTTGATTTCATGGCAGAAGAGAATACAAACATAAAATAACAAATATGACAAAACATGTCAAGAACAAAATTACATATAGATTTTGTAACTGATTTTATTCCATGCTATCCTGGATCATTCATGTGTACTGTATTCACTAATTTCAGTAATTTGCATCTAGATCTAACAATAATAATCCAGGATAACCATGGAATACAATATATTAACTATGGAAAAAAGATTTTAATTACAGCTAACAGACACATATAAGGAAGATGGTCCGTTAAAATTTCAGCATAATTAATTTTACAAATTGGGCTAATTTAATTAAGTTGTTTTTATCAGTGCTACACATTAGCTTTTGATAATTCGCCAAATTAGGGTTCTGAAAAGTATTATGCGGGATATAAGTTTGTCTGTCTTTAACAAAATAGTCACACTTAAAAATATAGTGTAATTTATCCCCTATTTCTTGTCTATTACAGAGTGTACATAGTCAGTTTTTTTTTCTGGCAAAATAGTCACACTTAAAAAGATAGTGTGATTCATCCCCTATTTCTTGTCTATTACAGAGTGTATATAGTCTGTGTTCTCTGGCAATACCAGAGTGTCTATCTTTTTTTATAGGCAGATTAAAATAAGTCTACGCTGTTAGTAGTCGAAGTAAAAATAGTCCTAATCTTTCTTCGTTTCCTCCAGCATTTTCTCAAAAGAAAGAATCAATGCAGCATTCTATCGAAATCGGCATTATCCTATCGCACGTTAAGAAAAACATGGCGGAGTAAGAATTTTATGTCTCCATAAGAGACATTGATAGAAGCGAAAAGGATTAAATTCAGCGAGTTCTTTTCAATGAACTGTAGTTTTCATATATAAACACCACTTTTTCTTTCTCCTTTTCTATAGTAAAGATATAGTCCTTTATGGAAATATAAGTCTCTGAAAATCTATTATGCCAGAAAATGTTGAAAAAAAAAACGTTGTCAATTAAGCGGATTTTATATGAAACAAAAACACTGCCGGATTTAGTGGTTTTCAGCCTTATATTTCATTCAGGTATGGGCCTGTTCTTTCCATCACGGTATTACCACGGTATTATTTATGACAATCGGACAGAAAGTTATGATCTCAAAAACAAGTAGATGTCCGCCCAGACTGATTTCTTTTCACCTCATGAAAGACACCAATTAAATGTGGAAAATATATTCATATAAGGTTTAGAATAATAATATCTGTCATGTGTTTACGAATCGGATAGAAATATCCGTCCCGAGGGCACCTGCGCATTGGGCGGTAATGAGGCTTGCCGAATTACCGCCCATGCGCAAGTGGCCGAGGGACGGATATTTCCATCCGATTCGTAAACACATGACTGATATTTTTTCTTGCGTATCGTCTACATGTTAGCATTTTATTCCGGCAGATTATTTTTCTTGCATA
>NW_026463819.1:0-44658 GCF_021730395.1 Mercenaria mercenaria
AACAGAGTGAATAAACTATCTAACTTATGTCGACTAAAAATGACAAATTTAGCCAGAATAAATCGTAACTGAAAAAGTACATTAAAGCTCAGGGTGGTGTTTGAAATAGTGTACAAAATATGTTGTTTATTTTTTAAATCGGAAATTCTAAACAAGTACATTATCTTATTCAAATGTATGTAGTCTGGCTACCGACTAGATAATTCCTTTTTTTTAGAAAAAAAATACTTCTGTAAAAAGTTCTGACTTCATAAGACTGGCTCTGATTATCTTATTATCTAGTGTGTTTTAAGAAGACAAGGAACATAATTATACAAAATTTGAATAGCCTCAGGAGTCACCTCCTGTGAACAAAACACAGGTTCTGATCACAGACTAAAATTTATGGTAAATATCATCTTTTCGTGATCTTAAACAATGTATAAAAATGAAAACATCCAAAGGAAACATGAACGTGACAATAAAAAATGTTTCTTGATATTTCGAAATAAAATGACCCTTGGTCTTTTTAGCAGCATAATTTCAGAAGAAAAAATGAAGAAAAATTAAGTTATTTTGCCGTTGCATTGGCAAAGCGTTTTTATCACATGTTTGACGTCGCGGGAGTGTCATAAAGCCATTAAAAAAAAAAAAGATAATACACTAGTGTAATAAAGCTTTGACTCCGACGTCATTTATATATAAGAGACGTCGGTCAAATTGACTTGTTTATATTGTAAAAGAAAGTAGATTTTTGATGTTCCGACAGGAAAGGTTAAAGTGTAATAAAAAGAATATTACATTTGTGACTTTCCACATTGAATGTATTCAACTCGTTGAATAAAATTGATAAAATGCTCGGCAGAGCCTCGCATTTTATTATTTTATTCAACTCGTTTAATAAATTCAATATAAAAAGACACTCATGTAATATCCTCTATATATTTCAAATGGTACCAATATTATGTATTTTCGAATGTGAAGGATTTTAAATGCTTCCAAAAATTAGGCAGATTTTATATATAACTGTCAGAGGTGCTTCGAATAGACGTTAACACGGTACGCGTAAACATTTAATATTGAGATATTTTACACAGAATGCCTTCCTGACACATTCGGCGATGACTGCAGAGAGAAATGTTACTGTGCGGTGGGAACCTGTACAAATAATTACGGTATATGTCCAGGAAAATGTCGACGTGGATATCATGGCCCTCACTGTAATCTAGGTAGGGCTTACTTGTGCTTCGTTTTCTATAATGCTAACACTAAATATAAATAATACTAAATAATCAATGCCTACATGACACATTCGGCGGCTGCTACAGAGATAAAGGTTACTGTGTAAGGTCCTCACTCCTTATCAATGTAGAACTATTCTTTACAGTTCTTAATTATGCTTCCACAAAATGTAGAGAGTCATATTCAGCATTTATTTATGAAAATAACCACAAAGTATGTCTTTTGCAACAGGTTTACTGTGTGTACATTATGACACACCAAAATGAAACTCTTCATTCATTTATGCATTTATTCTATAGCTGAAAGTGTTATGTACAATCAAACGGACATCAACGTACACAGGAAGAACATTAAAACTGCAGAAGTAGGTTTGGCTGTTGGTGGTTCTGTCGTAGTTCTTAGTTTGATTGCAACAACTGGAGTCATCATATATAAATGTAGGAAAAGAGGCAGGTAATTAAATGTATTTTGAAAACATTCAAATGAGCAGATTTAGTTCACCACGGGCGAAAAACCTGAGGGATTTATTGCCCCCCAGACCCCCTCCCCCCCATTCTTCCTCTACGTCTGTCTGTCGGTCGGCCGGACTGACTTTCATTTTGCTACTGTGGTTTCTACGGCAACAAATAATAAAAAGGACCCATGTGGATCCTGCGGTTACTTAAAAAGAACAGATGATTTCTTCATGAAATTTATTTCATAAACAAAAAGCAAATATAGAAAATATACACTATTTGTTTCATCTGTACATATGGCGGATATGTCTGTTCTCCTGTATGTCTGTCCGGTCGTCGGTCATAAAGGAAATATCTTGCGTTAACGTCAAAAGTAACCAATCTTTTTCACGAGACCTGTTTATACATGGTCGGTTATTTTGGGAAAATGCAATCCATTAATTCTAAGTTCTAAATGCGGTTCCTAAAGCAGAAAATATGACACCCTTTCCATTTTTTACTGGGCAATTATTTATTTACTTATTTTGACATCTTTGCTGATTATCGTCGACTTATTCATTCAAGTTTCATGTGAATTTACAGTAATGAGAACAATGACAAAAACGACAACAACACTATAACCAGCATCTATATCACACCAACGGAACCCGCACAATACGACACAATATACACTTCAAATGGTAAGTAAACAAGCCTGTCTTTGCTGTGTGTATGCCATCACAAATTCCATAATGAAAACTTATCTTGCTATACTTGTATCATGCATTAAAATGTGTTTTGTACTTCACCACGATTATTGTTTTTAATATCAAAAGTGTTTTTAATTGTTTCTGCACATCTTAATGCACATATGCCAAAGAGTACAATAGGCTGATATTCATGGGTTTGTGAAAGTTTTGTTAAGAAGTTAATTTCAGATTTTGGCAATTTTAATTTTCATTTCATATGTCGTGAACAGTGTTCTCAGTATACGTACTTTACTTGTTTCAAGCAGTTACTATTAATTATCAACAGAAATGAATGTTTTTGCAAATACAAGGCATGAAAAAATCATGAAGACGAAACTCAAGGATAAAATAAGTTGGCTTAAAGACACACTAGAAACAACATTTTGTTCTTTTTTTCCGGATGGGGGTTAGGGTAACAAGTATAATATTCACAAGATATTATTTTAGTGATATAGAACTAGCCTTTTCATAAAGTTTGTCACCGCTTTAATGTTTAGCTACTTTCATGAGGCTTTACTCGAACAAAATTTTAGGTTTAATGTACATCAACAATTGCAAAACTGTTCATATATAAGCATACACTACTCAACTTTTTGCACCAGCCATCAATGCTATTCTATAAAACAAATATGTAAACACTATACACTATTCAACCATATATTACGTTTGTCTTTCCAAAACCATTTGCAGGGTTTCAAATAGACTTTGTTGCCAACAGGAAATGCGCAAGTAATTGACATGTTTTGGCTCGATAATTTTGTGGAGTTATGTCCCTTTTATTTTTTTTTTTACATAAAGTATATTGCAGAACCATTTTTGTTTTACCTAGACCGGAGCACAACTCCAAAATCAGATATCAATGATAGTAAGTGTAGTGCAGAGGAATCGAACCCTCACTTTTTACATTTACTTTTTTCAATTCTAGCAAAATCTCTGCAACAATTGAATTAAAGAAAGTTTACATAATGAAAGGTGGAAATTAGGGAAAATGCAGAGAGTGCAAACCTGCAATCATTTCCAAATTATGGCTGATTTTTCTTCTCTATATGTTAATAAGCTTAGGTAAATATTCAAGAGTACTGAAGGGTTTTTTGTTAAAACTTGCAGCGAATTTAATTAAACCACAGTGGACAACAATAGAACTAGTCTTTTATCCGTTAGATAAACAAACAATTCTTCTAATACTTAGTAAGACATTTATCATAATTAACCTATATCTGTACAAAATACTATTGAAACATTCACGTTTGAAATATCTGAAAAAGTCTTCATTGTCATACTTTAAATTGATTATGTAAATATGTAGATATTTTATTTATTTTAAATCCATGATTGTAAATACCATTTTCAGGTATTGCAACGTTTTGCAAGTTATGTACCACAGTTTTTCCCCATTTTGAGAACAAAGTCAGTTAACGCAACTGTGTTTCTTTTGGATTTCAAACAGTAACCCCAGAGTTATGGCTCTTGACAGTCAAAATATGTATACAGGGCCTAGAGTTTTTTGTCGCATGCATCTCAAAAAGTATATGACCTAGAGTCATGGAACAATACAGGAATATTATTCAGCAGCGTGTGAAGTTGTACATCAGGGGTTTACTTTGAGATTTCAAAAAAAAAAAAAAAAAAAAATGAAATGAAAGTATTTGTGTTAACTTTTTAAGTTTCTTTCGTCTTAGGTTATTAATGATGCTTATTATCCCTAAAGTTTTCTGGGTCTTGCATTTCCAACAAGTAAGATATGACCGTATAGTAAGAGAATGTAGGGGGAACCAGAGTCCTACGGACACTCATCTAGTTTTTAATCCTCCTTATTACTGCTTCTATCTATATAACAGATAACTAATCACTGAATTTCAGAAAAAATAAACAAGCACGGGTTGATATTGATATTGGTTTTTAATTTAGCTTTTGTCCTAGTTCTAGCTTACATAATCCAAAATTTGGTAAAGTTCTGTCCGCAAGATTTTTAATGTCTTTAGGAAATACTTTTTTTCAGTAATTTTCGACATTTCCCTAAGTTGATATACCAATATGTTGACTTTTCATGCTTAGGTTTGGTGGTTTCATGAAGTAAAAGCAATAACATCAGAATAAATTTCTAAATCAAAAGCTGTTTGCAATTTGTGTTTATTATGACATGTATGTATTGTTCCTACCAACAAAAATTTGGGTGCTCCTAATAAACTTTGATTATTGAAAAAATGCACGGGTTTTCTTTTCTATCTTTACTTGTGGCACATCAATTTATAAATAAGCAAAATTATAGTTACAGTTTTATTTTGCAAATCAACAAATCAATGCCTTTGGCGAATTAACATAAACACAAATTGAATATGGCCAAGACATACATACACATACATAATACAGGCACATTTATATATAAATAGTATAATCTGTCCGTTAGAAATAATTGTGAAAAAAATCTTTAAGAATATAAATTAATTTTGTTTTTCTTTACAGATAGCCGAGAGTCTACAAACAGTGGCTACACAAGCGTTACGGGCTGTTGACATTCTCCAAACATTTGTCTGTCCCCTTTTTCAGTCATGTGAAAACATGCTTATGTTGACAAAAGACAATACATTGAATAAATTGAAATAAAGTATAAGCAAAGAAAATGCCTGTACAAATAACAAATCTCCAAACTCGCTTGTTTTCCTTAGTTCGTATGCCAAACATAGACAAGATAAAGAAACACAAACTTTGCAAATTCTTTGAATTATATCACATAAGATGGCAAGATTAGAAACAGCTGAGTGCATTTAGAAAACATTAATAGAAATGAACGGACAGTCAATTTTCAACGAGAAAGATTTTTAGATTCCCATTTTTATGCATATTGGGAAAGATATTCATACTACCTGGTGGCCTTGATTTTGAGGCATACTTTTTTATCCGTCATATCTGGAAAAACCCTACGACTGCGACCCTGTGACTATGGTACCGAAACAGATTGTCTTTTCCAATTCGCAGACTTCTTTACATTTCAGAAGAGAACTTTGCACATAAATCAGTGTTATACGTGTATCAAAATTCATGTATAAAGTGTCTTTAAGTTAATTATTTGGCAACGACAATATTTCATAGGGCCATACCAAATTGAAAAGTTGTTCATCGGATTTCTTTTCTGAAAACAAAAAATGAGGCGGATAGCGAAAAAATCATATAAATATTTTTTTTTTGTTTTTAAGAAAAGAGCGAAGAAATATATTTGTCTTGTTTTGGCTCTCGATTAACTAATTGCTATAACCCTTTTACATTAAAAATAATTCACCAGGGATTGGGAAAACATTGTGCTGTCGCAATACGGCACGTAAATCTGTTTATACAGATGTATATACATTACATATGTTACCTGTTTCGTTGGTATATTACTCCTGTTACAAAAACTTAATCACATTGTTTTAAATATGTTATTGCTTCATTGTCTTTGTGACTAAAACATTAAGTGTGACTGTAGTTTGGAGTATTATTCGCATCTAGTACTCTAGTTATACTTCATGCCTCGTATTAGAATTGCGTTTTTCCCGTTCCTTTTAATCTAAATATTTTCTAAGAGTCTTGATCATGTATTAGTATAACATGTGTCATTGATATGAATGTAACCTTCTCCGAAATGCAATGTATGATATATATGTGTTATGTATTTGCAATTTCACTGTTCGTCATACATGTATTGGACTGTTGTCCTCATGGGCTTATGAGTCTAATGGATTTAATAAATAAACTTGAAACTAATAAAATCTATATCAATCTCAAAAATAACGCCATTATGTTAACAATTTCAACGTTGACAACATTTTGAAAACGAAAAATCCTTGATGTAGCTTTGTTTTGTATCAAAACATTGAATATGAAAATATGAAAACACAATTTAGAACTTACTGCAAGCCTGTTATAAAATTACACACTGTATTTTTAAATAAGAATAAAAATATATTTCCAAATGAAGTTAGAAATAACCCGTTTTATCACAAAACTAAATAATAAATCTCCTTTAAATTATTTTCTAAGTGCATACAAACCTAAACAACAATAGCGAGGGATTTAAAACTTATTGTGAAGTATCCATTGTAAGATACATAATTATAACAAAATGATATTGCAGTTTGCCTTTAAAAGATCTATTCTACAAATTTTACTAAAATACACTGAAAGCGGTAAGGGAAAATTGTATATTCATCTGAAATTTTGATTATGGGAGGTAAAGTCAAACGCACTAGTAAAGCGTAATAACTTGTGTCACGATAGAGTTACTGCCATAAGAAACGCAACGAGAAAACAGACGAACTCGTCACTTTCTATAGGATTGTATACTTCTCAGATGAAGTTCCAATGCCGCCACCAAAAACTTGAGTGGTTGTCTAAAAGACTGGTCGCACGCATAAATACCATAGAAACATAATTCGCACCTCCGCTAATCTATTCCAAATATTCCTTGTGAAGTTCATTACAAATCATATCATGATGTAATGTAACCAGGTCTTGATAGATCCGAGCAAGGCACTCCTGTCGCAGTTCCTGTATAGATAATATGGCCATTTTGACTCTCTTGAAGAAATGTCTAAATTTCCCAAGTTATATTATATTGTAATCAGGTGACAGGTACTTTGATAGATCATAATCATATTAATAAGACATAAGCACGGCAAACGTTTCATAAAACTTCAGTATACGTTTTCTTCTAATTTTTTATTTGACTTTGCTTGCTCGCATAAAGAGGTCACGAGAGTGTGGTTACAAGAAAACTACAAGAAAACTTTAACACATTGTTGTGAGTGACCTTACCCGTACGAAAGGTATGCCATTGCTAAATATAGAAATAACCTTATGGCAACTTCCTTTCATAAATTTCTTGATGGATGTTAAAATATATAGACCTGCTCAGAAGCAAGGTCAAAAGGACAAGGTCAGATGGGCGGCTTAAGGTATTTTGTTTATGCTCCGTGTATCTTATATATTGATTAAGACTAAAACCACATCACATCACACCTCATCTTCAGTCTTTCACACATTATTTATTTGTTAGAATAATTTGTGTCCCTTTACTGAATAATCGAACACATCGCAGATATTTTTGCAGAATCATTTAACATGTAAATACTTCCTTTTTGATTTTCCTCATTGACTTAAACAGTATCTACCATCGATAATGTCATGTTTTAAGGACATTTATTTCAAGATATATTTGCATAGGGATAAGCTCTTATCATGAACACTACAAGGAAGTATTCATATAAAAACATCTTTAATCCTCAGTTATCGTGTATCTCACTCGTATGAAGGTAACAGAAACATGTGTACAATTTCAGATGTGTGAGAATTTAGCCAGAGCAACCAGAACAGCCAGAGTAGCCAGAAACCAACCCTAACCCTAACTCTGACTACTATGTCAAGTGACTGTAAGATAATGTAAAACATTATAGTCAACATAATTATCGGTAATTGAATTTTTTGCATTTTTCATAAACGACCATCCACTGTATTTTTAATCGAGGCCTTTGAGTGGTTTGTCCCCGATCCTGGTTTATAACTGTTCAATTGTTCAGATGTGCAGGAATTCAACCACGAGGAGGTTAGCTAAGCATATGAACGGAAAATCTTGGTAAATGGTAGATGATAAACCACACGGTCTTGATTGTTTTCATTCTTAAATGCTCATTGCCATATGTTGATAACAATCATGCTTGACATCATTTATTTGTGTAGTAACGAACGGGACGTAATGTCATGATGCTCTCTTACCAGTCTGTGCGTCAACTGTTGTATTCTTATATAGCATATTTATATACATATAACATAAAAGCATCTATATAATGTTCAGTAAAAATGTAATTTAACTATTATAGAAAGTATTCAAAATTACATTACGGTAAAAAGATACATAGCTTTTAAATTAAAGGTAAGCAGATTAAACTCCTAATTAAAACAACAGCAACAAAATAGTTAAAAATACATCAGCTTTATACTGTTCATGACAAAATAGCTAAATGTCGTAAAATAGATTAATTTTGTAATATCCATGACAAGAATTAAACTTTACTCCTTGTTATTTGAATGTAAATTAATTTGAAAATGAGAAAATGTATTATACATGTTGTTTAAACTGGTACACTTTCATAAATTACCGTAAGTTAACATCTGGCAAATAAACAGTTGCTTCCGGTTTGAGTTGTTGACAGAGATGTTGTTATATCATTTTACAAATCTGTCCAAGATTTAACAGTGCGCCGGTGGTCTAGTGGTAACACGCTTGACTGTCAATCCAGAGGTCCGGGGTTGGAAATTTCTGAAATGCTTTTGAGTGTCTCCCATCTAGCTAAGAGGTCTGTACTAGTTTTTCCCAGGAATGAAGGCTTCGCGTGTACCGGTGCTATACAAAAAACCAGACTGTCTAGCCGGACAAACCTGTATCTTAATGATTTCTCTCCATCTGTTCTGGGGGTCTTTATCTCACTCTGTCCCTCTGGTCAGATCGCTCTGTGTCTGTACTAGTAGAGGATGAATTTCGCGCCCTATGTGGCTGCGTTTGCTATATGTAAAGCGCCTTTGAACGTATTTATCATGAAAAGGGCGCTATACAAATCCGGTATAATAATAACAATAACAGAAAAAATATGTCATTTCATTTTAATTAGATATTTTTCTATGATAGAGTTAATGTAACTTTATTATCAAACAAAGTATTTTAGAAAGAAATGCCTCAAATGCATTAGAAGGCATGTGTACAAAAAACTTGTAATGCCCGTGACATCAGTAACAAAGGCACTGTAACCATTGTCAAGGCAATTTCAAAACAAAAAAGGTCAAAATTTCTTACTCGCTATGCATTACTCTGCTTTCTAAATAATACACACATTTTCAGGCATTTTAGTGCATTTCTGATATAAACATTTCAATGTTTCACTGAATACTGTTTTGCTTTATTTATAAACAAATTTGAAAGAATATGTCGTTTTTTGTTGAAAGCAACATCACTGTGGTACACAAGAGATTTGGTTTTAATTATAAACATAATTTTATAGAAATAGTGAGCACAATGCAATCACTTCTGTTTAAAAATGTGGACTTTCCGTGACATATGATGTAATTTCTTTGTGACCATATACGAGAGAGAAGCTTTCTCTAAATATGCAAAGGTTCGAGTTTTTTTGTGTGTAAGGTATTCAGGTAAAGGATAATAACAGTTTAGTAAATAAGGCTTTTCCAATTTTATGGGAAAACGTTTCCAAATGTTAGTGTGTAATTTAACAGTTCTTTCTAATTTCTGGAGTTTTTGTTAAAAATTCTATAAACTGAGAAATAAATATAACTGGTGTTATTTCTTCTTTATTTCAACCAGTCCTATGACATTTTGTCTGGAAGTTGCTACATATCAGTAAGGATACAATATTTTTACATATAACATAGCAAAATAATGCTTCTTTTTTCAACAGACAGCTTTGTTGTAAACAGTGTCATATGTTAAAACGTTGAAGAGGTACAACAGGAAATCTTTATATGCTGTTACAGTGGTCATTGTGCTACACTTTAAAAATAAAATTATATTTATTTTCAAAAGTTTATTGCTGCTCCATGAGCGCAATATGCAGATGCACATTATTGTGAAAATGGTGAAAAACGTTTTGAAAGTTTGAAGATATTTGTAAATAATGGCAAATCTTTAAAAGAATTATCATAATATATGCAGAGGTAAAACTGTGTTTTACAGTGTTTGCTGATTTATTTCATGTCTGATATCACTACTCATACAAGAACATGTGAAAACAACAACAGTCATATGGCTTTGACATCACTTTGACTCATTAATATAGAGTATGCAGGTTATACAGAGTATTGATAAGTGGATTTGTCTGTTTACTACAACAAAAATGTCTGCAGAGCTGGGACATTGGAATCTCCTTTACGCCATCCGTCATTGTTTTTCTTTTAAGTGTTGGTGTAACAAATATAAATATCATTTATTATATATCAGTCCAGCATTATGAATATACGAAAGAAAACTGCATAGTGCCAAGAAAATAGTTATGCTAAGTTTCATTCAATAACATGATCAAAAGAAATGAAACAATGTGAAGTAAGTCAAAAGGCGCTGACTTTCACGTTTTCATAATTGTTGTTGGACTGGCCTCGATTGTCTGAAAGTTAAGAAAACAGGTTTGTAATGAAAATCAGTATCGCGTTTTCCTTCTTAAAGTTCATCCAAAAACACTACAACATTTTTTTTTCGTACAAAGAAGAATTAAAACTACTTATTTTGCCATTAATTCTAACATGGCTCGATTTTTTTGTCTGTTAAACAAGCTTTGTTTATCCTGAGGGTTGGTGAATGTAGATATCAAAACACTATTTTCATACTTAATTTGGTAATTCCAATACTCTTTCATAGCTGTATAAAACTAATAAAGCTAATAAACGTCAGTATTTCACAAACTGGCCTGTACATTTTATATCAGGTGTGTGATGTTATTTCTGACACCATTGTAATGTGAACCATGTCGTTGGGAAGGTTGCAAACATTGATACTTTTTGATAATTTTACTTAGTCTTATGCACAAAATTAGCATAAATACGACTTATGATATATACAGTTAAAATGAGTACGTGTGGAAATTCAAGCACATCTTACTAAGGCCGCACATACCATTCGTGTTGTCTAATGTATCGTATTCTGTTTCTGTCTGTGCACGTGTGATGTCTGGTGTTTCATAATCATGTTTGCTATCCTTGCTGTAAAATAAAGATATTGGTAAATAAGTGTTATGCAATTACTCAGAGAACGAAACAAATTAATGTTTAATTGATTAGTTTGCCCAAAAATATGATCATAGGTATAACAACATCTACTGAGTTCAAAACTATAATACCGGATTATAAGATTATAATTACTTCAAGGTTATTTCTAAAAATATGCACAAAGAATGAGTGATATTTTTTGTATTAAAATATTACCTGTTTCTCTTTCTAGATTTGAATATGATGATACTAATTGCTATAATCACAATAATAACTGCTACAGAACCACCTACTGTCCCTCCTATTATTTTGGTAGCACTATGCTCGCTACTGGTGTGAACATCTGTCTGGTTTTGTGTTTTGAAAATGTCGGCTGCAAAACAAATGCAATGGATAAGGGTGATATGATTCAATTTATATTTTGAAAACTACTACTTATTCAGCTTATTTTCTACTTGGTTTCTGTTTCGTTTATCGTAAATTGCAAATAAAAAATATCTGAATCAGTAAAATGTCGTTCATATTTTCTTGATAATCACCTGATAAAATGTATGATTGAAACGAAAATGTAAATACGTTATCAATCCCCCTTTTACGTACCATTTCGCTATACTCGAATGAGCTATTCCTTGTGCATACCGTCAACAGACAAAAGATACAAAGAGTTTTGTCTAACTTAAGTACATGTTTACATGTTGTTTGATTTAATGTATCTATCATTTAAATGATTTGTGATGCTAGCCTTTTCAAATAATTGTTTTAAACTTACTACAGGTCTACTTTGCAAAAATGAACATGAGTCAACAATATGCCTATAACAAAGGTCACATTTACTACACATATTTACAAGTTGAATGGACTAGATGTTTACCAAAAACTTTAATATCTATATACATTGTGGATTACCAATGTACAAGTAACATTCTAACATGGCTCGATTTGATTTCCAGTTAAACAAAGAAGGAAATCAAGCTATGTATATTCTGCGATAAACAACGTTTGACGCGCGGACCGGTAAGACGTTATGTCAAATTGCCACATGACGTCCGATACATTACTCCTCGCGTAAATGAAACCCAGCATAATATCTATTAAAATATATCGATGAGCATGTCAGAATGAAAATAATCAAGGCCTTCTTGTGATTTATCGTCTAATTTACCACGGTTCATCGTCCAGATGCTTCAGTATTTAACCACTCGGGCTAACGCCCTCGTGGTTCAATTCCTACGCAATTGAACTCTGAACCGTGGTAAATCAGACGATAAACCAATCGAAGGCCTTGATTATTTGTTAAATAAATAACAATATAATATCTCTACCTTCATTACAGTGTGAACCAGTGTATCCGGATCGACATTTACCATGACATATTCCATAACTATTGGTACATGTACCCTTTGCACAGAAACATTTCTCAGCGCATTTATCTCCAAAGGTATCTTGTGGACATTCTGGAAAGTCAAATTGGTTTTGCTAAATATTGTAAAAGAAAATGAAACATGCTATACAGAAGTGCCTATAATGATATATCAGATAAACCCAATGTGTGTATGCCAAGCTACATTAAATGTTCACAAAGAACAAACTTTCCGACTACGGTTTAATTTCAACTCTACTAAATGCAGATGTACAAAATAGAGACCTAAGTATAGTTAACTTCTTATAATTAATACGTTTATGTCCATGTGAAATAACGTATGTCAAATGGTAGATCAAAAGTTTGTATGTTATGTATTTTATAGGTAAACTATTATTATTTCATATATAATTGAATAAAAATAACTGCAACGATATTTTCGGTATATTTTATAGTCTTTGTGCACAGAAAAAAAAGCGACTTTACGTAGTAATACGTTTAATGTGCATTTTGAAATTCAGTACTTTGTGTTTTTCTTTTGCTACATTATTACTTTGCCATGTATTATTGATACGAGGAATTTATTACTAATGCATTGCTATATATTACCGGTCCGGTACCTATATAACCGAAACAGTGCATTTATTACCAATACATTTGTACTTTGCCGTGTATTACCGATACATTGCCATGTATTACAGACGCGTTGCTATGTTTTACGATACTTTGCCAAGTACATTGTACTTTTGATACTTTGCTATATATTACCCATGTCTTGCCGTGTATAACCGATATTTTACCATTTTTTGCCGATACCGATGCGTTGCCATGTTTACCGATACTCTGTTATGCATCACTATAGATTTAATGCCAGGACAAGATGATTATCACTTAATAAATGTAAAAAACATGTGTGTTACAACCTATCTGTTGATGCATATTACGTTGAAGTATATCTTTAAATGGTTAGCGTGGTTAAGAAAAGGATATAACATGTCTGTAAAAAAGGATTCGAACACGACTCGATTAATTTTCCTATTAAACAAAGAAGACTGAAAATTGTCTGTTATTAACTTATTATACAACAATTCATTTTTTTCTGACGTCACAATTATTACGTCATAGCGTCAAACGGCATATTGCCACGCTGGAAAAGAAACCAAAAAAAAAAAAAAAAAAAAAAAAAAAAAAAAAAAAACAGGCAAATGGATATCGACAAGGATGTACTTTTAAATCTTAGTAACGTGTTAGAATCGAATTAATATATATCAAACAGTGATTTGCTTTGTTGTTGTTCAGATGCGTATTATTATATCACTCGGGCTGCGCCCTCGTGATATTATTCGTCGGATCTGAACTCAAAACAGTGATTTTATTTAGCGACAAATCACACAATATGATATATTATTTCATAAATAAAGAACTTCTCTGTAGAAATATGAAGAACGTAAAACAAAAGAAGACAAACGCTCCTGCTAGAAGTACCTGACACAAATCATTCTTAACATAATTTTCATGCTGATTTAATGGACACACATCAGGGATGAATGCAATGATTATCTAAAACTGAGGTACTTTTAACAGCTTTACTTGGTAAATGTTATGCAAATACAAAGCTTTATTTTCTCACGCTTGTTGCATGCTAATCCAATCCATCCTGTTTTACAGATAGGTGACTGGCAATAACCTGTTATTGCATCACATGGCCGCTCATCTGCGCAGTGGCAGTTTTGTGAGCATTCGTCCCCGAACGTTCCAACCGGACATTCTGAAGAAGGTGTAAATAATTATACGAAACATTTGACGTTCTATTTATTGTTTTGGTTGCAACAAATTTAATACCGTTTCTTTAATTTCTAAAATTACAAATGCACACAGTATGCAAAATATCTTACATGTTCCACTGAACCCATCTCGGGTAAAAGTGAATCATTGTAAATACAAACTTTTTATGCTTTGACGTTTTTATTTCTTCTCGGTACAAATAAAACACATTTTGCATTTTCATTTTTCTCTTCCGTAGGTCACTGTCATGTTTTATTTTAAGACTTTTAGTAAGACACCATTTTATAACCTACATAGACAGATTGTAATATAGAATATACAATACCTCCTTCGTAAACACGAACTTCACACAATGTCAATATACCGGACCTCTGTATTCTGATATATCTGGTAACAATACTCAGAAATGTTAGTTCATGCTTGGAACCCGAATTCGTTGATGTTTTGTTTCCGTTTGATATAAATGAATCTGTCGCGGTGTCGTTAGAAAAGTAAAGCTGGAAACCAGTCAGCTGCTGGTAATCTTTCTCTGCATAAAGAAATAAAATATGACTGCTTAAGGAAAATAACTGTCACTCCTTAATTATTAAAAATAATAAAAGTAACATATCAAATACTAAAGTCATTTCAAATTTGATCTAAAATCCGTCTGTTTATACATCTACACCATGCTAAAATCAGAAACAAATACAATTGTTTCTCAAATAGTGTCCAGTACTGATATGTTAACGATTATACAACTTATAGTAATCTCTGTCTATGCTAATTGGTGTTTAATACCTTATACCGTTTTCTTACATTTGAAAACAAACAGAAAAAGTCGTAGTTTTACACAATAAGTCACGTTCAAAGAACACAGCCACTCAGACTAGACTCCAAATAGAGATATGGGCAGCTGGATATGGGTATGAATAATTATATACACGTATACAGTTACTGAGCACATCTTCACATTAACACAAACGAATGCTGTTTTTACACAGAAGTAATAAACAGACACAAACATAAATGAAGAAGGAACACAGTATGGCTACGCCTTGGAATGGTCAGCAAATACACCACTGTGTAGCTTACACTCTAGTTAACTATGACCTGAAGGTGAGTACTATATTGAAAGAATATTATATTGAATAAGAGAGAACCATCTAATAAGAAATCTATAGTTATTAAATCGGTGTTAAACGGAGCAATGTTTGTGTCAACGTAAAGGTTGTCGCAGTTCCGTAAGGCAAAATTTAACCAAAGCACTCAGTTCTTTCGTATATAGACTACAAGAATAATAACCAGTATATATGTTTAAATATTCTTTCCTTCTTCTTTAGTATTATAATGGCGAACGTTCAGTGATGAAAAATTATGGTCATGCGTGGTGGGGACAGGGGCGGGGGAGGGGTTAACCACCAGCTTTTCTAAGCTACTAAATCCACCTAGTTTTCATTGGCAGTTAGTGATAAAAATTGTGCAATACTTAAAGAGAACCTTAACTCCCTATCTGGATAAAAATGTACATACATACCATGTTGTGCAGAAAGGAAAATGTTAGTAGGGTTAAAAACAGGCTAAAAGCAAGTGTAATACATTTATAGTTGAAGCAGGTATGCAGTTTGGATCCGGAGATTGATTTAATGCTGACTTCATACGATAGAAATGTGTTCCATTGAACTGTCCACGGAAAGAATGAAAATTTTTAATAATCTACTGTGGTAGCTGGTATGTGATATGCTAGGTGAGTGAAGGTAATGCCTAGACTGTCTGGTGTATGGTGTAAGATACTGACTTAGATATCGAGATCAACATGATTATAAACCATTTTGTGAAAGAATGCTAATCTATTATATTCTCTTCTATCTTCAAAGCATGCCATTTGAGATAAGTAGGGATATTTGTGACTGTGCCTGGGGTCTTACAATAGTTGTTAGTAATGAATCTTGCAGTTTGCCTCTGAGTAACACAATTTACAAATTTTTGATATCAAGATTTATTACTAAATTAGTTTTATTGTCATCTCCATTGGTTTAAACATAGTGACATGATTAAGGATAAAATGTCGCATTGACTAAAAGGCAGAATCAAAAACATTTATTGACCTCAAGCAGTGACGTCATACCGTTATACACAGTACAAGAACAAAACAGTGCCAAAATGGCCAATCCTCTTTAAATGTTTGGATTTTTCTCAAGTAACTTTTGGGTTGTTGGATTAAATAACAGAACAATTGTTACTTTGGCAACACCGAGATGCCTGCGGCACTACACTGAAAAGTCGGCAGAACGAGGGGATATGCCTTTTCCTTGACATGTATTTATCTCAATCGATCAGAAATCATATAGTTATATAATATACTACAGAAATACATCATTCCTTTTTCAGCAGGAGGTGACCGGTGAAATGACTCGTAATATTCACTGCTTTTGTAATTTTCACGTTACTGTATCCGGTGAAAAACACGCGCATAATAACAAAATTACATATTTCTTCACAAACTGGGCATGGATTTGTCGGTAAGACACAACTACATCCCGCTGCATTCCCCGATGTTTAAAACGTTTTTACTGTAAAAAGACAATTACCAAAAACGTTCAATTTTACTCAACGTATTTTTGTAAACACCCTGCGCAATGCCTGCGCCGTCGGAAGCGCGATGCCTTCATTTCAGTGCGGCACATTTTGTGCCGCAGGCAACGTTTCATACCCGTGAGAATGCAACCAAGCAGAATTATAACAGACTTTGTTTGACTGAATTTGTTAGTTAGAGGTAATGGAAAGCGCAACTTCTCTTACGCCCCAAGCACGGGCGTAAGCGGAAATCTATTACACAAATATTGAATGGACTGTTTAGCGGATAATCATCAATAATTCATCATTATCACGTGTGTCTGCAAGATCGGTTCCTCGGCCATAAAAATTTCAATGAGCATGCAGATAGTGTTCAAATATTCGCGTAATGGACGAATATTCGACTATTCGTTGCCATTCCTACTATTAATGTCTGTTTCCTCTGGGTGTGAAAACTGTAATATACATTTTTAGATTGTTTTGAGATTCTGAAATAAAAAATTAATGTCTGACGTTTATTCAAAGCCATGCCATCAAACTTTTTTCTACAACTAGACTGAACTATGACGTCATTAAAATTGGGGCCATTGTTGTTATTAAGAATATGTATTATTACTTCATTGATAGTCAGTGATGTCAGTGTAGTCAGTTTTGTCTGTCTTTAAAGCTTAAAGTTTGTCTTTTAAAGCCGGTAACCATAACCACTAAGCCAGAGCCACGGAGACCCATGGTTTTTATAAACATGCAAATACAACTTCATAAAGCATTATACTCGGCCTTAAATTTGATATGATTCTATTAAAGATAAAAAACATATAGAACTATCAAAAAGGAATCAAGATGTTGTTTGAAAAAACAATTTATTTTTCAATTCAATTCGCCCAATATCATTGCAGATGTAAGGCCAAATATTTGGCAAGAAAATATTATGTCCATGTGAAACAGAGAAGTGTTCAACTACGGACATATTAGGAATAGCTATTGACACGTATACATCACTATTCGACAATGAAAAATTACAAATGCATTGTAATACCTTTATTACGAAAATAACATTAATCGTAAGTTAATTTGAAGACACGCAGTAATATATTTACAAAATTGGTCGCCATTTTAATGACGTCATATATTGGTCCAGTCGCGGAACTTGGAATGACAATATATGTCTTCTTTTGACCGTCAGATATTGCTTGACAGCTAGTAGTCGGCAATGTCGCCATTGTTCCTGTTTCTGTTATAAATACACTGACAAATGGAGAAGAGAGAAGTGGACAGAGTACCATCTCAAACGAGAGCAGTGTAAACAGTTACTTCAATATATAAATCGCCGGTTCATAGTTGGTTCTGTATAAAATAAAGATTAAATTTGAAAATGAAAATATTGAAATTAATTCTGATGTCACGTAATATAACCTTTATTGAATGACTTGTCGATCAATAATCAAAACCTTTTGCTCTCTGTCCTTCCGTTCTCGGGTAATAGGTTTAATAATTGACCGACAAGCTATTCAATATGAATATGTTAACATATATAAGTTTTTCGCAAGTGACATTAAATACACAACCTTCTAATAACTCTGTTTTAGTGTGTGCTGATTTTCTGATCCGTTGTTTGCATAAAGACACAAAGAAATATGTGCTTAAATTTGTTTTTACTGGATGAAAAAAGAAAGTTTAATTTACGCCAATTAAATTTCTTTTTTGTCTGTCTATCTTTTTATTTTCAACATTGGGTGGTACTTATTTTTATAACTGTCCAATCTAATACAAACCGTTACGTCTGCTGTAAACTGTAATATGGTTAACTGGGAATCGTTTACCAATATCTACCATCCACCATGATGTTTGAGAGTTTTGTGTACCGCTGCAGCAGTGACATGCATCAGGGACAGGCCCTACATCGCCATCAATAGCAAGATCTGATGTCCAGTTGTGAGCAGTTGATGACATGCTTGTTTTTGCCTGTTCTGTCATAGTTCTTAAGATATTCCTGTCTACGAGGAAATATATAATATTTATCTTAAAGACCTTGATTTCTTTAAGACGTATTAAGCTCTGACCAAAATACTATATGTGTAGCCATTCAACATGGTGGACCCTCATTTGTTGATATAAGTTAAGATGTCATTGAATCAGAGTGAGATAATGACTAGTTTAGTGTACGGAAGACTGGAAGTGCCTTTATGATTCCACACTTCACAACTTAAAACTTGTGATTTTTTAAGTTCGAAATCATGGACTGCCCGATTTCACACTTCACGACTTCATGATTCTTTTCCATAAACGTGCATATCTTAAAGTATGAAATAATGAACTTTACGATGTTAAACACTTCAAAACGCGATATTATCTAATTTCATAAAGCGTCTGTTTCTTCGGTGAAGTAATTTAAAAGAATTGATATTTGTAAAAGAAAGACAAAATCAAACACAAAGTACCTTCACTACAGTTAGTTCCAGTCCATCCAAATGCACATCCATTTTTGCAGTAGCCATCCGTTTTACGACAGGCTTCCCCATTAAAACAACGGCACGATCGCAAACAGTTTACGCCAAATTTGCCATCTGGACATTCTGGTATGAAACCAAAATACAACGGCTTTTGTTATAAATTGTATAGGTTTTAAACAAACATATATACAGTTACATGCTTATATCCGAGAGCACTGTTAGAAACTACATAACAGTAATGCAACTGCCTTTGGAAGATCTGATTGTTCTTAATAGATAAATACTACAATCCTTGTTCAAACATACCAGATGAACAATTATGTCCAAAATATCCAGTCGTGCAACCCTGAATGCAGTCACCTGTGGTTTTGTTACATTGACCTGTCCCATTGTAACAATGATTTGTGCACGTTGCAGTACAGTCGGCACCATATTTGCCATCTGGACAACCTGTTAGATTCAAAAAGTCTAATAAGCCTGTAATACACATCTATTTACTAGCAGATAACATCCTCGTACATAAAAATCGCTAAAGTGTAACACAACTGCCAGACATCTAAATAAAAACAAAGTTTCAATGCAAAACCTATTTTACTGCTGATAAAAAACACGAATATACCATTATCCGATTTACAATTTATGAACTTTGGCCCAGACACTATACTTTCAAAACACTAATTAATATAAAGTCATATTCAATCAGATATGATTAGGAAATCTAACCTTCGGAACAATTTTTGCCCGTATAACCTGCTTCACATCCTCGGTTACATTTGCCGGTTGATTTATCACAATGGGATAAACCATTTAAGCAATGGACACTACAGTATGATGAACAGTTACGACCAAATCGTCCAAGTTCACATTCTGCAAAATTACCAAGAGATTCGAGAGATTTCAAGATTAATTTATTTAGGTATAAAATAGCGAAAAGTGGAAACTTCACAGGTCGCTCAACACGACAAAAACGAAAATGTTGCAGGCTCGGTTTGATTGAGCCTGTTCATGGACGGTAGTGGAAGTGCATGCTACCGTTCACGCCCTCACATGCTAAAAGTACGAAAATGTTGTATAAACATTATACAACATCCATTACCACAAACTAAAATGGCGGTTACAATTAGTACAAGAGAAAAGTACAATAATTGTTGTAAGTATAAATTAACTGTACAGATACGACAGTGTTACATTATAACAAACGTATCATACCTACACACAGCGATTAAATACCTCAAGTTCCTACCAGTAGCAATTGCAAGCTTACAGCCAATGTTTGGTTGTTGTTTAATGCGTTGAAGACTGCTGCTGTGACAGATTATAATAAAATCTGGAAAGTAGATCCCTCGGAAGCACCGAGAACAAGGCAAACAGTGAAAATTGCAGACTCGGTTTGATTGAGACTGTTCATGAGCAGTAATGGAACATGCACCACTGCCCACGCCCCCTAGCACCGGCTTAAGCACTATTCAATCTTCAAGTCTAAATGAGTTGTAATCAATGATCCCGAACGACCAGAAAATATAACACCACTGAGATGAAGTCGGGGCGACTTTTTACGGCCGTCACACAGCACTTAATAACCGCTTTTGTGAAGTAAATAAAATCTGGAAAGAAGATCCAACGGAACTGCATTTTTGTTTGAAATCTGGTGGGTCTCAATGTAAAAAATACTAAAATCCTTGCAACAACATACCAGATGAACAATTATTGCCAAAATATCCAGCCGTGCAACCCTGTATGCATTCACCTGTGGTCTTGTTACATTGACCTGTCCCATTGTAACAATGACTTGTACACGTTGAATTACAGTCAAAACCATATTTGCCATCTGGACAACCTGATAGATTGAAAAAGGCTTATTAACCTGTAAAATAATCTATTTACTAGCATTAACAAACAACATCATTATCAATATATGTAATAATTGCTAATGTGTAACACAAATGTCAAACCTGTCAATAACAACAAAGTTTCAATGCCAAACCTACATTACTCCAGATATAAAAAAACGAAAACGCCATTTTCCAATTTACTTTTTACGGACGTTGGTCCAAACACTATACTTTCAAACCAGTATGTAATATTAGTCATAATAAATAAGATATGATTAGGGAATCTAACCTTCGAAACAATTTTTGCCCATATAACCTGCTTCACATCCTCGGTTACATTTGCCGTTTGCTTTATCACAATAGGATAAACCATTTAAGCAATGGACACTACAGTATGATAAACAGTTACGACCTAATCGTCCAAGTTCACATTCTGCAAAATTACATAGAGATTCAAGCGATTTAAAGATTTGTTTATTTAGGTATAAACATTATACAACGTCCATTGCCAGAAATAAAAATGGCGGTTCCGATTAGTACAAGAGGTATATATAATATCAGTTGTAAGTATAAGTAAACTGTACAGCTACAAAAGCGTTACATATAACCAATATATTATACCTATATCATACCTATACACAGCTATTAAAATACTGCCAGTTCCTATCAGCAGCAATTGCGAGCCCCAGGCGATGTATTTTTATTGCTTATAAGCTTGAAGGCTAGTGTTGTGACAGTTTATTAAACATATAAAATTATATTTAACTTAGAACGCAACAGCATTTTGGTAATCTGATAGATCTCATTTGAAACTACAAGAATCCTTGTACAAACATACCAGATGAACAATTATGGCCAAAATATCCAGCCGTGCAACCCTGTATGCAGTCACCTGTGGTTTTGTTACATTGACCCGTCCCATTGTAACAATGACTTGTGCACGCTGAATTACAGTTAGGACCAAATTTGCCATCTGGACATTCTGGTATAAACAAATGTGTATGAAACGACAATGCAACATTCTGAAGTTTATTCATTTAAAATAGAACGTTGTTATAAATTGTGTAGGTTTCAAACAATCATACATTTATTCACACAATTACATGGTTATATCTGAGAGCACTGTTAGAAACAACATAACAGTAATGCAACTGCCTTTTGAAGATCGGATAGGTCTCAGTAGATAAAACTACAATCCGTGTTCAAACATACCAGATGAACAATTATGGCCAAAAAATCCAGCCGTGAAACCCTGTATGCAGTCACCTGTGGTCTTGTTACATTGACTTGTCCCATTGTAACAATGATTTGTGCACGTTGAATTACAGTCAGGACCATATTTGCCATCTGGACAACCTGGTAGATTGAAAAAGGCTTATTAGCTGTAAATACGTGTATTTACTATCATTTAGCAGACAACATCCTTTTTAAGAATCAATGCCAATGTGCAACACCTATATCAAACTTCTAAATAACAATAAAGTTTCAATTCCAAACCTACTTTATTCCAGATATAAAAAGCGAAATCACCATTATCCGATTTGCAATTTATGGACGTTGGTCCAGACACTATACTTTCAAAACAGTATGTAATATTAGTCATAATAAATAAGATATGAATAGGGAATCTAACCTTCGGAACAATTTTTGCCCATATAACCTGCTTCACATCCTCGGTTACATTTTCCGGTTGCTTTATCACAATGGGATAAACCATTTAAGCAATGGACACTACAGTATGATGAACAGTTACGACCAAATCGTCCAAGTTCACATTCTGCAAAATTACATAGAGATTCAAGAGAATTCAAGATTTATTTATTTAGGTATAAAAATTATACAACGTCCATTGCCACAAATAAAAATGGCGGTTCCGATTAGTACAAGAGGTATATATAATATCAGTTGTAAGTATAAGTAAACTGTACAGCTACAACAGCGTTACATATAACCAATATATCATACCTATATCATACCTATACACAGCTATTAAAATACTGCCAGTTCCTATCAGCAGCAATTGCGAGCCCTAGGCGATGCATTTTTATTGCTTATAAGCTTGAAGGCTAGTGCTGTGACAGTTTATTAAACATATAAAATTATATTTAACTTAGAACGCAACTGCATTTTGATAATCTGATAGACCTCATTTGAAACTACAAGAATCCTTGTACAAACATACCAGATGAACAATTATGACCAAAATATCCAGCCGTGCAACCCTGTATGCAGTCACCTGTGGTTTTGTTACATTGACCTGTCCCATTGTAACAATGACTTGTGCACGCTGAATTACAGTCAAGACCAAATTTGCCATCTGGACATTCTGGTATAAACAAATGAAACGAAAATGCAACATTCTGTAGCTTATTCATTTAAAATAGAACGTTGTTATAAATTGTATAGGTTTCAGACAATCATACATTTATTCACACAATTACATGGTTATATCTGAGAGCACTGTTAGAAACAACATAACAGTAATGCAACTGCCTTTTGAAGATCGGATAGGTCTAAATAGATAATTACTATAATCCTTGTTCAAACATACCAGATGAACAATTATGACCAAAATATCCACCTGTGCAACCATGTATGCAGTCACCTGTAGTCTTGTTACATTGACTTGTCCCATTGTAACAATGATTTGTGCACGTTGAATAACAGTCAGGACCATATTTGCCATCTGGACAACCTGACAGATTAAAAAAGTCTTATTAGCCTGTAAAATACATCTATTCACTAGCATTAAGCAGACAACATCCTTGTTAAGAATAATTGCTAATGTGCAACACCTATATCAAACTTCGCAATAACAACAAAGTTTCAATTCCAAACCTACATTACTCCAAGTATAAAAACAAAAACACCATTATCCGATTTCCAGACACTATACTTTCAAAACAGTATGTAATATTAGTCATAATAAATAAGATATGATAAGGGAATCTAACCTTCGGAACAATTTTTCCCCATATAACCTGCTTCACATCCTCGGTTACATTTGCCGGTTGCTTTATCACAATGGGATAAACCATTTAGGCAATGGACACTACAGTATGATGAACAGTTATGACCAAATCGTCCAAGTTCACATTCTGCAAAATTATCAAGAGATTCGAGAGATTTCAAGATTAATTTATTTAGGTATAAACGATAACAATTAGTACAAGAGAAAAGTACAATTATTGTTGTAAGTATAAGCTAACTGTACAGATACGACAGTGTTACATTATAACTAACATATAATACCTACACAGCGATTAAAATACTGCAAGTTCCTACCAGTAGCAATTGCGAGCCGAAGGCGATGTATTTCTATTGTTTATAAGCTTGAAGGCTGCTGCAAATATGTCAAATCATATTTAACTTAGAACCAACTGCTGTTTCGAAATCTGATATAATACCTCTTTGGGAAAATACTACAATCCTTGTTCAAACATACCAGATGAACAATTGTGTCCAAAATATCCAGTCCTGCAACCCTGTATGCAGTCACCTGTGGTCTTGTTACATTGACTTATCCCATTGTAACAATGACTTGTGCACGTTGAATTACAGTCAGGACCATATATGCCATCTGGACAGCCTTACAGATTAAAAAAGTCTTATTAGCCTGTAAAATACATTTATTTACTAGCATCAAGCAGACAACGTCATTGTTAAGATTAATTGCTTATGTGTTACATATATGTCAAACATCTGAATAACAACAAATTTTTAATGCCCCTAAATTTAGAATAAACTGTTCTTCCATTATAAACGCTAAAGTAAGTACGTGATTAGTACGATCATTAAGAGATAGCGATTTATTTAAAGACCTATCACGACCAAGTGACATCATTTTTTTTCGCCCACAAAATCTCCATGAAAACTATTTTTATACTACAGGTAATATACATCTATATGACAAGTAGTCAGGTGGGCAATTTAGGCCCTTCCTAAATAAATGTGTTTTTACAACTTTATCTGCAAGCTTATTCAGTCAATTTCTTTTCAGCATAGTTTTAAAAATATAGATGAATAACTGTCTTACACTGTAGAAACAAAATGTGATTGAAACTTAACTAAATGCACTGATTTATGTACACATAACTACATTAATTCAATAAAATGTTAAGACACTAAAAACATTTTCTTGACCTCATATATGTCACTGTCAACTTGAAACTAAATTCTTGTGTATCTCATATTTTTCATGCAAATCATGTATAACCATCATGGAAAAAAAACCCAGTTATTTTGTGGTGCCGCTTTAAGCGATATTGATTTGGTTTCAATTAAGATTACACACCAAAATTGATTTAAAAAGTAATGGAGTTTTCCCCAGGCATAATCTATTTTCAGATTGCCTTATAATATTTAGTTTTTACGTGTACTTGCGATTCACGGTAAAAGCCGTGCGACACGTTCGTCTATTCTGTCTTCGTACCTGTATTATATATTTACAGGAATGTATTACTTTGGCATTTAATTCACCATCATTAAATTAAAACCTGAAAAAGGCATATTTTCAGCCTGATTAATTTTCATACATAATTTTAGGGATGTCATATCGAATAATAGATGATATGTTTGTTACTAACATAATTTATCTGATATTATGTCCCTAGAATTGTTTTAATATCAGATAAAAATTATTCATTTTTGTATACATATATTAATATTAGCTTAATTTACCAATGTCAAATTGTACAAAATCGTTATCAAATTTCAAGAGTAAAAGTCGAGAGTCTATACAAACACAGAGGCTTTATTTGGCAATGTGTAATTTTCATTTTTGACATGCTTTACTTCTTCATTTTTATTTATTCTGTTTCTGCTTATTGTTCTTATCCAACAGGTGGTATTGTTTTGCTCTGAAATATTTCTCAAGTTTGTACCCTGACAGCTTACAGATTGTAAACAATTTCACTGTTCTTTGGACATTTTTCTAAATATGTGATTGCTTCTCGGTTATAAATATGATATTTCTATTTACAAAACAAACATACTTATTCATATGCAAGTCTATATTAAAGTCAACGGCTCAGTCTGGCTTTTATGTGTTCACTTTAATTTAGAACCATAGATGGGGCCAAGAATAATGTTACAAACGCATCATTTACTGGTTTAAATTTACCAGTGGTGTGTTTCCCACTGACAGTTACAAGACTGTGTTTTCTTCATTGATTTTTGTCCTCGATTGTCTATAATTTTTGTTTTTATAGACATGGTTATATATACACATCCATTTATACACTGCTATTGGCTTGCGGTTTGATTGTGCTGCGTTCTCGGAACCTGACCTTTCCTGATAGATATAAATCTTTTTTTCAGATTCCCAAGTGAGAATTAGTTGCTGTTTGTCTAACTAATTGTGTTATCTCCAAAGAAGCAAAACCTTTCTCAAATTAAGTAGATGATTTCTCTCAACAGTATCCTATGCTCACTTTAGTTTGATACGAAAACCCCATGATATCAGATTCAGATTTTGTAAACACCCTTCCTGTACAGTTTTCATTCAGTGTTTTGTGGTAGCCAGCCTTTCTGTACTTTCAGTTATTCGATTATTCTTGAAATGCTTTCCCAGGGACGTACATGTACTTTTGCGTAGATTTGCATCTTGTATTTGCGTCTTATTTCTTTCATAATAAACTGTTTTCTAGCATAAAAGATAAATCTAATCCACAGAATGATTTGCTGTATCAGTTGCAAATGCCAAATGCACTGTCCCCACCAATGTTCGTAGTCGCTTCTTTCCTTGTTTACTCCCCTTTTGGAAGTGACGATTTAGTTTTTGTAAATAACCGTTAATATTTAAGAATCTAATTTGTGCCATTGTGTTTTTGGAATCAGCCGGTATGTTTTAGCTTACCTGAGCACGAACTGCTTAAGGTGAGCTTTTATGATCGCCCTGTGTCCGTCGTCCGTCGTCGTCCGTTGTCCGTCCGTCCGTCCGTCATCATCAACAGTTTGACTGTTAACACCCCAGAGGTCATAATTTTGGTCCAATTGAAACTTGGTCAGAATGTTACCCTCAGTAATGTCTTAAACGTATTTGATATTGGGTCATCTGGGGTCAAAAACAAGGTCACCAAGTCAAATCAAAGGAAATGCTTGTTAACATTCTAGCCGCCACATTTATGACTGTATCTTCATGAAACTTGGTCAGAAGGTTAATCTTAATAATCTTTAAGCCAAGTTTAAATCTTGATCAGATTGGGTCAAAAACTAGGCCACCAGGTCAAATAAAGGAAAAGCTTGTTAAAACTCTAGAGGCCACATTAATGACCATGACGTAATGAAACTTTGTCAGATTCTTAATCTTGATGATTTTAGGTCGAATTAAAATCTGGGTCAGGTGAGGTCAAAAACTAGGTCACCAGGTCAAATCGAAGATAAATTTAGTTAACACTCTAGAGGCCACATTTATGACCATATCTTAATGAGAATTGGTCCGAATGTTAATCCTGATGATATTTAGGTCAGCTTTAAATCTTGATCAGGTGGGGTCTTAAACTAGGTCACCAGGTCAAATTAAAGAAATGAAAACTAGTTAACAAGCTAGAGGCCACATTTATGACTTTTTCTTAATGAAACTTAGTCAGAATGTTAATCTTGATGATCTTTAGGTCAAGTTCAGGTCAGGTGGGGTCAAAAGCTAGGTCACCAGGTCAAATCAAAGGAAAAACTAGTTAACACTCTATAAGCCACATTTCATTTATGACTGTATCTTCATGAAAGATGGTCTGAATATTAACCTTGATGATCTTTAGGTCATGCTCAAATCTGGGTCAGGTGAGGTCAAAAGCAAGGTCACCAGGTCAAATCAAAGGAAAGACTAGTTGACATTCTAGCACATTTATGACTGCATCTTCATGAAACTTGGTCAGAATGTTAACATTGATGATCTCTAGGTCAAGTTTAAATCTGGGTCATGTTGGGTAAAACACTAGGTCACCAGGCAAATCAAAGGAAATGCTAGTTAACACTCTAGAGACCTAATTTTAAGTTTAAAACTCATTGAAATTGATCAGAATGTTTCTCTTGATAACCTCTAAGTAAGGTTCGAATATGGATCATATGGAGTAAAAATCTAGGTCACCAGGTCAAATCAAAGGTAAAGCTAGTGAACACTCTAGAGACCACATTTATGACCATATCTTTATAAAACTTAGTCAAAATGGTAATCTTAATGAGGTTAAGTTCCAATCTAGGTCAGGTTGGGTCAAAAACTAGGTCACCAGTTCAAATCAAATGTAAAACTTGTTAACAATCTAGAAGACACATATCTTTATGAAACTTGGTCAGAATTTTAATCTTGATGATCATTAGATCAAGTTCGAATCTGGGTCATTTGGGGTCAAAAACTAGGTCACTAGGTCAAATTAAAGGAAAAACTAGTTAAGAGGCCACATTAATGACCATATCTTAAGGAAACTTGGTCAGAATGTTAATCTTGTTGATCTTTAGGTCAATAGGTCAGGTGAGCGATACAGAGCCTTCATGGCCCTCTTGTTTATATAATTACTCGAAGAATTTATATAAACATTTTGAAAGTTTGTCACTACATTCGTACACATCCGTACTCGAACTGTGTTCGGACTCAAATAACTCGAATGTAAAGTTATTATTCTTTAAATTGTGCTTCTTTCTAACTTATTTTTAAGTAATATGAAAAAAATATTTGTAAGGTCATGTTTGTAATAACGAGATATAAAAATCGTTTAAAAAGTTATAGTATATGCATTTGGTAGTGTTATTGATTTCCGGGGCCTGGGTATTTAAAACATGTGAACTACAGAATGGTAATTAAAAATATATCATTAAATGTATATTAAAAAACATTTATATTTAATCGTCGTGTAACGGTTTTTATGCAAGAATAACGACAAGACACTGTATTATCCTTACATTCTAATATGATTGGCAATGGTAAAACGGAAACAACGATAATTATGTTGCATCACGTCGACGTTATATTTAGCGCCATGTATGCATCTAGAAATAGCTCTTTCAAATTTGATTAAATGTTGTACTTAAACATACTGAGTTGGTTATTCGTTTTGCAGAATAATTCGCCATCATTTGCGCCCTAATAAAGCTATTCCGCAAGACGTATTACAATTTCCAGTCCTGGCGTGTATAAACAAAGGATCGTGACGACCTTCCATTTGGCGCTATATATATAAATTTCAATAACTCATTGGAATAATCTCAAACAATGATCTATAACCTATTGGCTTAGCATCTTGCATCAATATTAAAAATATTACATTTACAAATTGAAACCATTCCCTAGATTGTTGATATGATATGATATATGATTATGATAATGATACATAACAAAAGGAACTGCTTTGTGATAACACTTTTGATTTTGTAATTTATGATGATACCATAGATGCAAACGAAGATTATACGCAGATATGAGTCGTTTACTTATTACTTTGAATTTTGCGGTCAATGATTAAGATATTAAAATAATTCCGATTTACTTATTCAATATCTCTAACGAGCAATGCATTATAAAGCAATTTTTAGTATAGTATTCTTATTCCCAACGATGATCATGATGCTGCTACCGTAAATGAAGACAGTGATAATGATGATATTTAATTTATTGAATAATTATGCGTTTCACCCTTTGTTTGTACGGTAAAGATTAATCTCAATGGGGATGATGACGTCAATGATAAGATAAAAGCTGGTGTATTAATCAAGATAATGGTAAATTATATCTGTTGTATTGTAAATGGCGTAAGGATAAATATTTCTCCATATGTTGTCGTATGTTATTACATTTGACTATCAGAGTAACTTAATAAATTTGATAATTGCTTTTAATATAACGTTGCAAGTCAATATTCTGCAAATATTGTAATTTTTGTAACATATGCTCCTGGTTCGTTAGAAGTATATCCAATATTACTATTGATGCCATAACGTATCTTTTTAAGAGACATAATCCGGCCTATTCTAGAGATGGTACCTACCCAAATAAATCAAAGGGGGACAACTCTGAATTGATCAATAAACTGAAGCCAACATTAAACATTGATCAAAAGTGAAAGAAAAATCAGATAGGTCCTTTTTCAAACAACTTATCAGGCAGACAAAATATGACCTACATTTGTTTAAATCCCTTTGTATTCAATATACAATATGCAGGCTTTTCTCATGACTTACACTGACAGTTATTTTCTAAGTTGTAGTGAGGCCCTGATAGAAAGTTTAGTAATGCATGAAGATTATATAGAATAATGCATACATTCCTTTGAAGAAAATTAACGACATTAAGAAACGTTATTAAGTTTTGATCTTTTAGCCAAAGTTGTTTATTTATTGTTCTCAATGGTGATACATTGGTTTACACAACATTTATATATCAAAATGTAAAATGTATATATCCAACAATGAGAAATAACAAAAAAAGTTAAATTGGTAACACAAAAATTCATTGTCGTCAAATATAATTACAATGTTTTAAGGTAGTGGTTGTAATTACTACATGTTAAGGTAGCTGACAGGTAATGACTCTATGTAATGTATTTTAAGCAATTCTCAATTTAAATATTCTCTGGAGGGAACTAGCACGATCATTTGCTTTCATTGAAAAACGAATAAATGCTGAAAAAGCATATGGAGATTACTCTATTTGATGATTTTCGTTACAGGTCAATTACCCTAAACAAACTAAAAGGTGTTTTATCTATTGTTGAAAACAAAGTAATCGGATAATTTCAGATATCAACATTAATTTAAAACTTATACTGTTTACACAACTTGAAAAAAGGTTTTTGTTGGGGCCTCTCATTTACAAATATATCAACAATTATCACCTGAATTGAGTGCATTCGTGAGTGGAAAATAGTGATGGTAAAATGGTGTAGGGGTTTGTTTACAATATAAAATCTTTTATAACTTATTTAAGGTACATTTTTGGTATGGTTTTGGTAAGCTTATAATAAAGAGCATGTCATTCTCTTTCATTCAGAATTTTTTCAAGCGTTTTAAAGTCTTGGCTAGTCTTGGAATTTGACTTTATTAAAAGACAAAAGGAAGTTCAGTATAGGCTCTTTCAAAATGTTGAAAGTAGAGTAAACTTACTTTATACTCTATTGAATTTTTTTAGCTGTGGGAGCTTTTGATATAGACTATAATTGGGGAAGTCCAAAAATCTTTGAAAAACGGTCAATACAAGAGTTGTCCATTTTGCTTCAGATATTTTGAGAAAGTCATTTTTTAGATATCAAATATTTCTATTTTTGACATGGAGAAGAGGAAAACCATAAATATATTTAGAAAATTGGTGCACTAAGCTATCATTTCACTCTGAAAAAAACCTATAAATATGAATTTGAATTTTTTAGGTACCATCTCTATCTATTCTTTGGTCATATTGATCAGTTGTTTTTGGTGTTTCAAATGATTTTTCTTAACACATTTCTAATTCATTAGAATATTCAACATGACTATCTGGAGCACAATTATATATTCCTTTTAGATACTGTTTATTTTTATTCTTAATACCTATCCTTACTGCCTCTTAAAGATACGTTTCGATTAAATCCAACATAAAGACATTAGTTTTGACAAAAAAGCAGCATACAGTCTCCCGTATGCGCTGTATTATCGTATGTATATGATGTTGTCTTAAGCTGAAACATATCGTCACTAATATTACATTTCAGATAGATTTCTGTAAAACAAAAACAACAAAATAATCTACTTTAAGCTTCAACTTTACGTTCTGTGCAGCTGTTTACAGTATTTTAAGTAAAGTCGAAAGGAGAATTTTGCATTGAAATTTGAAACAATATTTCTACACGCTACATGTCTGTTTTACCAATAAACTTAAAACAGATACCTACTCATGTCGCATTTCTCTCCGTGGTAACCTGGCTGACAACCATTAGGACAGGCGCCTGTGATGGGGTTACATATTGTTCCATGTTTACATTTGTAACAACTTGCACACTGTGGACCATACTGCCCGGATTCACAAGCTATACATGAAAATATTAGGTTTGTAATAAACGAAAATACATCTCAAATCAATGCTTAGCTGATGAAGACATAATTCATCTTCGCTAATACATCACTTACAGCAAAAGCACAGTATCTGCAGATTTTGGTAAAACGTCTTTTAACATAAATATGTACTGATTGGCTATTTGCATGTAGTCGGATATTAACACCTAAAGGATTCGTCGATTTATGACCAAATCGAATATTGATTATCTAGTGATTTCCAGATCACATAACCCCATTATCCCGTAATTTAATATGTTGTCTACATAGTCAAAGATATGTAGCAAAAATATTCAGCAACAAGCATGTACTTAAAAATAATATTCATTTGCATTAACAACTTCTGCAAAACTCAATTCATTTATTAGAGCTTACATCTCGGTTTTGGATATACGGGTCTTTTACTGGAACAAAAATGGTTTTTTTTCTGGCGTGTGATTGATGGAGTAGAAACAGCGCATAAAATATTTCAAGATCACAAGCCATTGATATGTTAACTATCAACACTCATAAATGTAATATATATATTATGACTTTGTTCAATAGCCTGAATAAGATTAAAATTAAGATAACATTAAAATATAATTGTTTTATAATATCAATAAATGAGCAAAATTATGCAAACATTTGACTGGCATTTAAAAAGTTGAATCAGAAAGCCATCAGTGTAAACCACAACAGTTTCAAATTATTGTTTCCCGCAACAACTTTTATTAGCTATGATGGCATATTTCTGCCGCGAGATCGCTAGGTAGCTATCGCGATAATACTGAAAACTTTCCAAGAAATCTTTGGAAAACAGTTCAGCAAAACATTATATTTTCTAGATATTTTATTCGTTTCCTGAAAATATTTTAGCACAAATTTCAAACTGTCACGAGATACTTGGTAGCTATCACGATAATATTCTAAACTTTCAAGAAAAATTGTGCATTTTTCTGAAAATATTATCGCACTAAATTATTATTTTCAAGACATGCATTTCATTTTCAGGAAACTTAAGGCTATTTAGATAAAGTTTTCAGAAAAGTTCGAAATATCAAGATAATTCCTGAAGGTATCGAAATAGCTATATTGCTAATAAATGGCAACTGCGGGGACATTCGCAAATATATAGAGATACTTACGTAGATTATTGCAATAATGGTTCCAGGAAACTTTCGAATATTGAGACAAACTTTTCAGAAAACTTCGCTTTATCAAGATAATTTTTCAAGTATCGCAATACTAGCTAGCCATCTCGCGGCAGAAATATGCCACCATAGTACGTAATAAAAAGCTTATTATCTTTGCATCGAGAAATATGCGCTCGTTCTTAATCGGAAGAATATTGCGTTCCTAATGTAACGCAATATTTCCGCTGCAGAACTCGTGCATATCTGCCGACACAAAGCTAATAACCTATAATTATATTTCTGGGACGTCGATATGACGTTGTGTCAATAAAATAAGGAAACTTTCTTGGACTGTAAGTAAAAGGAACAAAATAAATTGGGTCATGTTTACCGAGAGCGGAAATAATGATATAGTGTTTGAGAGGATAAGAGCAAAGATCAACTCCAATATATATATAAGAGCAAATTTCCTATATCAATCACAAGAAAGAAACCTGCAAATTAAACTGGATAAGAGAATATCATGTATGTTACAAATCTCTCCCAGCAAATAAACTGCTTATTGCTTCCAAGAAAGCTATGAAGACACAGACACAACTTATTCATCGGCCTTTTTTTATTCAATAAATAATTATACCTCGTAACGAATAGAATTAATACTCTTTGTTAGTATGTACATGTTTTTATATTGTTTATCATTCTAAAATATGCTGTACTGTATTTATTATGAGATTATTTTGTATGTGAAGATACTATATTTCTGCACAGTATTTACTTTTATAATTTAAATCAAGTTCACAAGCAATCCTTTTACGCAAGAATGATAAAAAAATAAAACCGTTACTGCAAATTTCCTGCGAAAAGATGGATAAAAACGAAAAACGAGTATGTCTGATTCACGGCAACATTAGAGTTTCAATCGCTCTCCATTCAGTGCTGCATGCCTCTTACACATCTGTTAGATCTAAATCAACCCAGACGACCCTAAATGGAAAACTGACCATTCGTACGTACCTTTTCTATTGACTTTAATCTCGCAGATGGTAAGGAACCATTCTCTTCCACTACCAGGTCTTGTAAGTCTTATGGTTTTTACTGTTGAAGTTTGTGGGTATACAGTTATAGCATTTTCTGTTGTGTTTATCAGTATCCAGTTGTTAGGAACCACCCTGCTATCAATTTGTACTTTCAGTCCGACTAGATTTCTGCTTACTGTAAAACAGATCATCGTTTAGCTTAAAAAGATGAAAACTTGGCAGTTACTCTATACTTTACAAGACCAAGAAATAATAAATCTGACGGATAAGTGTCCGGTTGTATTTGTTTTGATTTTAAGGATATCTTAAACAAGACCATAAGCATATCTTTTCCCTTCGATAAATAATGGCAATTGAAAATAAAATGATTTTATCTTATACGTTTTACATAAGATTTTATAAAGTGCGGGCTTTTAACCTGTTCACTAAGATGGCATTATAATAAAATGTCAAATTTACTTTGTAACATTATTATATCAACCGTGCTTGCAATATATGATTAAAATGCTCAGTTAAAATCATACAAAACGATCAAATCAACATCAATAGGAATATATGAAAATTACAAATCTCCCTTGACCTTAACTAAAATTCTTAGAATTATGACGTATAACATGAATAGAACTACTTTATATCTAAAGAGAGTAAACAAAGACACATTTTTATTGAAATGGTGGCAGTAGCCTGAACTTTTACCACAGCAGGACTATTTTGTAAACTGAACAACTGGAAGTCATAACTTACAAGGACCCTAGTAAAGAAGCTATTACCTTGTAATATTTCGGATAGGTTTGCAATAAAATCTGTAAAAAGATCCTTTGGAAGCAAAGAATGGAACCTAGCAGAATAATAGCAGACTCGGTATAATCGAGTCTGTTCATGAGAGAAAATGAAATGTGCAACATCTCTCACGCCCAATAGCACCAGCTTATGCGGAACTCTATCACATATCAAATGAATGGACTCCATGTTCCCAAAGGACCAGAAAAAATAACACACGTAGTGATTTAAGCAAGAAAATTTTAGAAAGAAAAGGATATTCAGAGATTTTAAAGTTCCATAACGCTCTTAATTTCATGTTAAAAATAGATAATGCTGCTGTTCAAATAGAGACTACAATAATTGAATACACTCGATATCGTACTTGCGACAATCTATATTAAGCGATTTTTTTATTAAACGACCGGTTAGAATCCCTCCCGAAGTACATAAATTCAATCCATTAAACGACTTTTTTATTACATGACTAGAGGTCGCATTAATGTAGTCCCGACAGGTTAAATATTCGACAAAATTATTTATTAAGAAACCAGGTACCAATTCCTGCCGGCAATTTCTTTGTTCATGATCTTAAAACAGATTTTGAAATCATACATGTAGTTTTTCGCCAACATGGCATCCACATCGGCTGAACGTAAATTACATTAACAGTTAAAAATAGCTTTTCTCTTCGCCTGATTGAAATTCATTATGAGACAATTCCATTAAGAGACCACTTTTTAGCAGTCCCTTGGGTGGTCTCTTAATACAGTGTCGACTGTACTAAGAAAGATGCTACTTTCAATATTATAGACAATGTCATAAAGGGAGATAATCAAATTAGTGTATTTTATAGCATTTTATCAGCTCATCTGATTTTTTGAGAAAAAATGATGAGTTATTGTCATCACTTGATCCTGCTTTTTGCAAGAATTATTGCCCCTTTTGGACTTTTGAATCAGTTTTCTTGGTTAAGTTTTATGTTTAGGTCAGCTTTTCTCCTAAACTATCAAAGCTATTGCTTTCAAACTTGCAACACTTGTTCACCATCATAAGCTGACCCTGTACAGCAAGAAACATAACTCCGACCTGCTTTTTGCAAGATTTATGGCCCCTTTTCAGAGTTCTCACTAGCAATTTCAAGTTGCAGTCCTGGGACTCCCAAAGCTGAAAAGGTTGCAGTCCCAACTACTGACTAGACTGACGGACAGACTTAAACTTTCCTCAAAACACAGGCCTCTTTTGTACTGTCAAATTAAGTAAGTAAATTAAGTGTAGACCGACAGACATTTTGTAATCACAATTCTTCACCCAAATATTGTTAAGGTGAGATAAAAAGGTAAATGTAAAATAGGTAAAATGTAGTCAAAAACTAATGTAGGGACCGTATACCGGGACCAATTATGCGTACAGGGACGCCGATTTCGGCGTTTCCGAGAACCCTGCTTTTGGACTTTAGAAAATATCAGATTTCTTGGTTAAGTTTTAGTTTAGGTCAACTTTTTCTCTTAAACTATCAAAGCTATTGCTTTGAAACTTGCAACACTTGTTCACCATCATAAGCTGACCCCGTACACCAAGAAACATAACTCCATTCTGCTTTTTGCAATAATTATTGCCCCTTTTGGACTTAGAAAATCAATTGTTTTGGTTGAGTATTATGTTAAAGTCAGCTTTTCTCATAAACTATCAAAGCTATTGCTTTAAAACTTGCAACAGTTTTTCATCATCGTAAGTGGACGCTGTACGTCAAGAAACATAACTCTATCCTGCTTTTTGCAAGAATGATGGCCCTTTTTAGACTTAGAAAATCATGGGCAGGACAATATTTCTATTATACAAAAGAAAATCAGATGAGCGTCAGCACACGCAAGGCGGGGTGCTCTTGTGTTAAATATATTGTCAAATACATGACAAAACAATTATCGTATTAATACATTTTCTGTTCATAACAAAACGTAACAAGAGCTCGTCGAACACGAAATGCCCCCCTTGATGCATTCAGCAATTGCACAAGGAACAGAAATTATATGCTCACTGTAAACAAAGGTTCTACCATTCCGGTTTAATCTGACCTTGGCCTTTAACCTATTAACCTAACAAGAGATTACAGAGTGATCTTGGCACCATCCACTGAGCCATTTTTGAATGTTCCAAATTTCAAGACTAGCTCAAGGTCAAAATCAAGATCAAATTTCATTTCGGACCAAAACAATGTATATGTGTCCAAATTTGAAAGCTGTGGCTTGAGAAATGTGAAAGTAGGTCACTAGATCAATTTCAAGGTCAAAGTTCATTTCGGTAGACAGAACTATGCATGTGCTTCAAATTTGGAGGCTGTAGCTTGAGAAATGTGAAAGAAGGTAATAGGTCAAAATCAATGTCAAATTTCAATTCAGAACACAAAAATATGCATGCGGTCCAAATTTGAAGCCTGTAGCTTCAGAAGTGTGAAAGTAGGTCACTAGGTCAATCTCAAGATCAAAGTTCATTTCGGTACACAAAACTATGCATGTGGTTCAAATTTAAATGCTGTAGCTTGAGCAATGTGAACGTAGGTCACTAGGTCAAAATCAAGGTCAAATTTTATTTCGGAACACAAAACTATGCAAGTGGTCCAAATTTGAAGCCTGTACCTTCAGAAATGTGAAAGTAGGTCACTAGGTCAATAACAAGGTCAAAGTTTTTTTCGGTACACAAACCTATGCATGTGGTCCAAATTTGAAGGCTGTAGCTACAGAAATGTGAAAGTAGGTCACTAGGTCAAGATCAAGGTCAACTCATGCCAAGGTTCATCTTGCCACTCAAAACTATACATGTGGTCCAAATTTGAATGATGTAAGTTATAGACATGAAGATTATAAGCTTTTCCCTATATAAGTCTATATGAACAATATGACCCCTGGGGCGGGGCCAAATTTGACCCTACAGGGATAATTTAAACAAACATGGTAGAGAACAACTAGATGATGCTACAATACAAAATATCAAAGCCATAGTCTTTGTGGTTTGGACAAGAAGATTTTCAAAGTTTTTCCCTATATAAGTCTATGTAAACCATGTGACCCCCAGGGCGGAGCCATATTTGACCCTAGGGGAAAAATTTGAACAATCTTAGTAGAGGACCATTAGATGATGTCATATACAAAATATCAAAGCCCTATGCCCTGTGGTTTTGAACAAGAGGTATTTCAAAGTTTTTCCTATATAAGTCTATATAAACCATGTGACCCCCGGGGCGGGACCATATTTGACCCCAGGGAAATAATCTGAACAATCTTGGTAGAGGACCACTAGATTTTGCTACATACTAAATATCAAAGCCCTAGGCCCTATGGTTTTGGACAAGAAGATCAGAAACCGTTTAACTGTTCCTGGCCAATGTGACCTTGACCTTTGACCTCAAAATCAAGAGGGATCATCTGCTTGTCATGGCCAACCTAACTATCAATTTTCCTGACACTAGGCCCAAGCGTTCTTGAGTTATTTCCTGGAAACCATTTTACTGTTCCTGGTCACTGTGACCTTGACCTTTGACATACTCATCTCAAAATCAATAGGGGTCATCTGCTGATCATGACTAACCTCCCTGTTAACTTTCGTGACCCTAGGCCTAAGCGTTCTCGAGTTATCATCCGGAAACCGTTTTACTGTTCAGGGTCACTGTGACCTTGACCTTTAACATACTGACCTCAAAATCAATAGGAGTCATCTGCTGGACATAACTAACCTTCCTATCAACTTTCATGATCCTAGACCCAAATGTTCTTGACTTATCATCCGGAAACCGTTTCACTATTCAGAGTCACTGTGACCTTGACCTTTGACTTACAGACCTCAAAATCAATAGGGGTCATCTGCTGGTGATGACCAACCTCTCTATCAACTTTCATGATCCTAGGCCCAAGCGTTCTTGAGTTATCATCCGGAAACGGATTGGTCTACATTCCGACCGACCGACCAACCGACATCTGTAAAACAATAAACCCCTCCTTCTTCGAAGGGGGGCATAATAATGGCAGCCACATTTTGATCAAAGGCAATGTGAGCCTTTAATGCGTAATTGATTTAATGTCAGCAGATACGGAATTGGCGGTATCAGTTCATCTCTTTATTTTTTCCTTTCCGTTTTGAATGAAACCACAATCCTTTTAGAATGATGTTGTAACAAGAGTTTGATTTAGAAGATATCTAATTGTTTAGAAGCTACAAAAGAGTAATATTTAATGTATAATGCTAGAGTAGATAAAGAATAAAACTCACTCAGTGTTCTGTACCAATCCGTTCGTCCAATAACATTGATAGTTATAACTGGTGCCAAGTAAGGTAGCAGCATTTCAAGCCATGGATTTTGTTCATTAGCGGATGCCCAGCAACAGTCACATATATCTGGTGCAGAGGCAGGATTTCCATCTAAAACGTTAACCTCACTATAATTGTGGTAACCGTAAGACAGTACTGACAACCTATGTAGTGTGACTGTGGGAGCAATGTTTAAAGCTATAAAACAAAATAGTGAGGCATTTTATTAATAGTATTGATAATAACACTTCCAAAAACTAATGCTGATAAACACATAAACTTCAATTTTGCTAATATTTCTAACCTACGGCCTCAGTTCATCAAAGATATATTACAACTGAAACACAAACAACCATAAAGACTTATTTGTTTTTAGAAAAAATATGTTGTAGAAAGGTAAAATATTTATACAGTAATAACTTTATTTAATAAAACTGAGTCAGCTAAAACAACATTGATAATAAACAAAAGCTGACATAGGACAAGGCGTGCTCGACTATTTCGTAAGAAGAGTAGGGCATATCTTAGGAAACTGGAAATATCACTGGACTATATAATGACTCGAATTTGGTTGAAAATGTTGAACGAAAGTTCAAACACGCATTAATGTATTTAGTAATAAAAGAGAGAGGAAAAATATATAAAAATATTAAGTATCTATAAAAGAACGTTATCTATGGAATATTTCTGCGAAAGTAATGCACCATGAATCAAATCTTGTGGCTGATAATGTGAATCAACTAGTTTTAATTTGAAACAAACCCATTTAGTAATAACTGATATACAGCAAAACTGCATCAAAACTTTAACCTGAAATTCTAAGAAAGAAGGGAGTTCAATTCATGTTTATACCAGAGCTATGTTATATCAAAAGACGTGTGTGATGATTTGGAACAACCATTTAATGTATGATTTCAATCTTTTTTAGTATAAACAGATATATGTAAATAAGAACAGAAAAAAACAACTGAAATTCAATTTTGAGAAAAAAAGGGGAAATTTGTATTATGTGGGCCTTGTGTCATATGGCGAGGACGATGATGTGGATCAACTATGTTACGTTTCAGTCAAATCCATAACGTTATAACAAAGATATGGTGAAGGTATAAAAATATTAACCTAAACAAATTCTAAGGAAAAAGGTGCAAGAGTTATGGTCCTTGTGTCATTTGATGTTGGTAATAATGTGGGACAACTGTTCTAAGATATAATTAGCAATGACAAACATAAAGTGAATGTGCAACAAAATCTTAACCATAAAACATTATAACGTGGGCGATAACTCAGTCATACAACCATTATAAGTTTGAATCCATTTCCTTCTATCATAAAAGAGATAATCGAAATGCATAGCAATAAACAAAAAGTTCTAAGTAACAAGTGGCGTAATGCATAAAAAACTGGTTCCAGTGGACGCAGACGCCAGCATCGGGAGGAGTAATATTTCGTATAGTCAAACAAAAAAAATGCTATAATTACTGTGAAACACTCTTTACAAAATTTAATGAATTAAGTAGAAGAAATTTCCATTGAAATATAGTTTTTCACCGAAAGTAGAGTATGACCATGGCCATTCCTTTCAACATTTGAAAGCTGACCGAAAACTGAAAACAAAATGCTTTTGACCAACAATATTCAGATATAGGCAGGTAATCAATCACTAAAATGATAAAAAAAAATATGAGTTAAAATGCTGGAAAGGGAATCCAAGAATAAAGTAAGAATATTAATACCAATATATTCATTATATCCATTTCTGTAAAATATAAATGTAAAAATCATACAAGTGAATACGGTAGATAAATCAAGAAATCATATTTCTGTTCTGAATCACGAAAAAACGTAAGTGAAAGAAATTACAATTATTGCGAAACAGAAATGAACTTCCGAATTCGCATTTCTATCAAACATATTTCAGATTTCATCATTAGTGCAGCTAATTACTGTTACGAAACACAAACAAAGTTGTCTAAACATTAAAAACCTTAAAACATACTCAATATTTGCCAAATAATGGGCAATGATGGCATTTAACGAGATGTTTAATACATCGACTTGATAAATGGTCCAGATATTGATTTTAAAGGGACGAGTTTCTGTACATAACATGTTTATGACCTAGTTTTAACAAAAGAATGCATGATAGAATACCAACCATCAACAAGAACCTCAACCTCACATAGTACGAGTGGCCCGATGTTTTTTATTGTGTTGTTGTAAAGTGAGTAGTCCCTGTATGTGTCCGGTAGATCCAGTTTTACATATCGATAATGATACGACGGATTTGATATTACGGTGACAGTGCCATTATTGTAATCGACATCAGTGTTTGTGTATACTGGAATGGACTTTTCACTGAAGTTGTAGGCTGAGAGGAAAAGTCGAAATCCTTGCAGCTGATCTTTAATAAAATTATGCTTCAACTATAAGTGTTTAAACATATGCGAATAGTGAATATTTGCTCTAAATTAGAATATTAAGAATAATATGTCCGATGTCACTTAGATTCATAACGAAAATCCAATTCCTTGGAATTTTGCAAACCTTTAACTTCTATGCTTTAAAGACACTTGCTGCAGGTTATTGCATGAAAGATGGGGCAAAGATTTCTTAAGGACGCTCGCGGCAGTTTTGTGTAAAAACAATTCCCAATAATAGAATTTATTCAAAATTGGTATATAAACGTAGTATCAAGTTAGATACAGAAAAATGCAAAATGCAAAAATAATCTTCGTGCTTGTACAGGAGTTATCTGCCATTAAAACTGATTTTTTCTTCAAATTTGCACATTCAAGGGCAGATAAATCCTGTACAAGTCTGGTGACCTCCGATTTATTTTCATAATTCTGTTTCTAACATGACACTGTGTTCATGGCGTTATGGCGTGGGTAACTTTAAGTCATGTCTAACGCTTGCTTGGTGAGAATGGGTATCCGACTTGAATCTGAACTTCTGATTAAACTTCACTTGGCAGCAAATTAAAATTATTCATTCATGTTCAGAAGAACAGAGAGGTCGGGTACAAAACGCAACCTTTATTTTTCCGCTTTAATTTTATAATATTTAGGATTCTAAAGACCTATTTCAATGCAGTATGTGTAATTTGGAGAGCGTATTAGTTTTAAAATGCAAGGCAAACACAGATCTAATTGGTGGCAGATGTTTAATTTTTATTTGTAAATGATTTAAGTTCGTCAATCAAAAAATCTCGGCTAGATTCTAGACTTTTTATATTTTCTTCGACTCACAAATTTAAATCTATGAAGCAGTAATTTAATATTCCTTATATAAACGTATGATTTACTGATGTCTTTATCCAAAAATTGACAATATAATTTAAATTTTAGATTTCCCCGTGAAATAAATCAGAGGGCATGTTTTCTAAAATTCAAACGCATTACTTATTATTAAACGCAAAGGAGCACAGTATGTTAGTTGATATGGACTCTGGCCTCCGACCCGGTAACAATTGGTTCGAACCCCATTAGGACCACGATTCCATTCGTTCGTATAACATCATTACTTACTTTTCCAAATAATGAGTCTAAAAAGCTTCTAGATTTATACACAATAGCACTAAGATAAACTAAAATAAAAAAATAAAGAATTATCATAAAAGACTGTATAAACATCATCAGCATAACTAACCTTGTTCATTTTGTTATTTATGAACATGCAGACAGACAACGTAAGGAAATATTTCACTTCATTAAGCAATCATTTCTATATGAAAATTTACAACACTGCTAAAATAAGTAATGATTGAAAAGCATTTAGAATAATTTATTTAACGATGTTTATTAAAACTTACAGATTTTTGACATGGATTACAAAACCAGCTGAAGACAGCACGCAACTAAATGATATTAGAGGAAATGGACAGCTCCAGGACAGGATTAATTATAGTTCACAGCCCATACATGTTAGGTAAAGGTAGACTTTAATAGGTCTTACTTATAATGTTGTCATGTCTTCCATAGACATTGATTTGCTCAATTCTATACAAGTCTCCAAGATCCACTTGCCACGAAGGTAAACGACTGTAATTTGTTAAAGTGTAGTAACTTTCATTAACGAATGGACAGTATCTTATTCCATCGACTGCATTTTTAGACGGCCATATCTCACCAGATTGTGTGGTTGTTTTACCAAACGCCACGTTCACTGAAATAAAAATAACTCGGCTTTAAATGTTTCCTAGATACTCTCGCATGATCGCATATTAAACCTGAATTTTCAAATCATAATGCATTTTATGTTTGCCTATGATGGCGAACGTGTAACATCCAGATAAAAGTCTGTTTTAACAAAATTAATTCCGCATTATGATAAAACATTTTTCAACGTCAAAATATATTTCCTAAAAGTATGTACGATGACACAAGAGAAAAAGTTAAAAAACGAAAGAAGAAAACTAAAAGTATAATTTATGATTTACCAGAATCTGCATTGACGTATGCTACTGTCACCAAGATAAACAAGCTAAACTCTTCGGTTTCCATCTAATGTTTTGTTTTGCATCCTAGGATTGCCCAGCTAGAAATAAACAGATAGTAATTACAAAGTTCTATTTTCTAATATTTACATGTTTGAACATTCACTACATGCCCTAGATGTTCTCTTCAGAAAAGACAAAACGTATTTGTTGATTGATACACACTACTTTCGCCTTGTAAAGTGGTTCTTATACATCACATTATTTCTATTACCGATGTAATCTGATAAATTATGCTTTTTATCTGTCGTCGCCGGTTCGTCAACCTTGTTTAACTTTGTACATAAAAATGTACAACTTTGTATGCATCGTTGTTGCTCGAATGTAGCTTGTCTTTCTTTAAGGCAGTTCTGCTTGTTTGATAAGCCGGAAGTAATGGCAGTACGTCATTTATCTATAGAAAACGTAGAATAAAACCAGGATTCGGTGTACGGAAATAATGAGTACTGAGATAGTAGAAGAGTTCCAGCTTATAGACGGTTCAGTGTTATTGGCGAAGTACAGTACAGTATACCTATATGGTAGTTGAATGCTACATGTGATAGCATGTAGGCGCTGAGAATCCAGGAGTCAGGGAAATCATATAGAGTTGCGACTTTAATTAAGAGGACAGAGGCCGAGCATCTATCCGATAGGACTCGTATGTTGTTGATTCAAAGACATTGTTCGATGGGAACTTCAATAAAAAGACCAGTCATATATATATGTGAGTCCCCAGTCTATAGGAGTTTGAAACATTTAGTTATTTGCCTAATCTCTGAAATCTTGCTCATAACTGAAATCATTTACGAATCATTGGTACACGAAT
>NW_026463820.1:0-73518 GCF_021730395.1 Mercenaria mercenaria
ATTCAAATCATTGGCAAAATAGCATATGACGGGTTATCTGTTTTGTTTCTATTAATAGATATATATGTTTATTAGGTCCTTACGTTGTGTACAGTACGATCCATTGTATCCTGCTTTGCATCCTTGTATACAAACACCTGTCACTGTATCGCATGTTGGTGTTCCTTGTTTGCAGTTTACGTTGCATGTAAAACTACAGTTGAAACCATAATATCCATCTACACAGCCTGAAAAAAAAACATCGCAATGATGGTTGGAAAGGAGGCAATCACGTTAGAAATGTTCGTTATTTTATTTATGTCTTTAATAATCACAAATATATGTACTTAGGGGACATTTAAAGACCAAAACAACAATATTTGCAGTTGTAGCTCTTATGGTGTCAACAATCAATACAGTTTCCTTCGATTCTGAATGAGAGCATGGTTTCAGGTAGTCCACCCGTTTATATCAGTAAACAATAACTTTAATACGCAAAACTGGTTAGCAGAAACTGTAGTTTGTGAAATCGGATATAGTTCTATCAAAATAATGACAGTCCATGGAAATACAACATGGCGTCAAGTGGACACCAATGTTTGACCATTTAACTTAATATGTATGCTCGTTTTAATAATTCACTTCTGATGTACGAGTTTATTATTTATGTACTCTACAGACACTTTACATATATATTTTTTCAATTTATGCTTTATTGCAATTTCATATACACTTTTGCACATTTCTCCTTTATTCACATTGCACTACTACAAACGGTATACCCCACCTAAGGATATTTTGACCAACATTTATTGCTAGCAAAGGAACTGTCCTCTACGAATTAAGGGGCAACATGCTAAAAAAAGTATTAAATTCTACCTTTAGAAGATACATATTGATGAATATATAATAGAATCAAAATGTCTCGAAATCTATTATTGGAAATTGCTTTCAAATATCAATATCTGTATTTTAAAGGTTAAATACGATTTACATTTTTAAACTGGTATGAGAATAGAAAACAATGTGTATGTCATGAAGAACAGAGGGTAGTTGATTTATGTGGCCGCAAACTGGGCTGCCCTGTATATCTCAACTGCGGTATACATAATGGTTTTTAATAGCGCTATTACGGCTATATGTAGCTTTAAATGCAACTAGAGATTGTTTTCCACGAAAAACGTCGCCCACCACCTACGACTCAGATATGGTACAAAGCCACTAATTAAAGGTCCATAACACCAGGGAAAAATCACTGAACTAACGATATACAACACAAGGCTTAACAGTCGTAATTCCTATGAAGTTTGGTAGAATTCCAACCAGTGGTACAAGAGAAGTAGCACTAACCAATAGAATTGACAAACCAATTGGCATGACTCCAATGAAAATCATTTAATCTCCACATGACTATAATATACACAACTATCACACTAATTACTCGTGCAGTTTGTTGAAATTTAGCCTAACTGTACAGCATTTAGTGTCAACACTGTACAATATGAGAAATCAAGGACCATTACACTGCTGAAAATCACTTAACCGGAATATGCCGATGATAAGTATAACTAGGCTTGGCACTAATAACACATGTAAGGTTTGGTGGAAATCTTACCAATGATGTAAGAGAAGTTGCCAATTGATCATAAAGTTTGACAAACAAGAGGACCGCAATACATAATGGAAGTATATCACTACATGTATAGTTGTAACATACATGTTTATGCCATTCTTACATGCCTGTAAATAATTTATTTTGCTTTATGTATATATGTTCGGCTCTTTGTGACCCTTGACCCTGGAGTAACTAAGATAATCTGTCTATCTATCTTCTTTTTAAAAGTAATCCAACTTTAGGGTTACAAACTGGTCGGCGCAATGCGTTACCAACGGTTAGGGAGGTTGTTTGCACCGCCTGGCTATGGCTAATATTTACCTTGGAAACTAGCACCTAATTGTTTCCTTATTTATTTTCGTGTGCGTATTTTTTATAGCGTTTTGGTATATTTTTTACTGTATATACATTATGTACTTAAGCATGGTGACGTACTATTTACACCTAAACCAGCCACACGCCACAAACATTTTGTTCACAAACAGAATTAAATTTGAACCGCTTTTCGTCAAGCTTTATCACATATACGCAGGTATATATGATTTAATATATGCTTGTTTCATTTTAGATATCAGGTTTGTAATTTTGTTATCAGTTTCAGTATTCGCCACCAGCCTCTTTTGTTGTAAAAGCAATTCAAAGGGAACGAAGTCAGCATCTGCTCCCAGGGCTGTCTTCGCTTTACTGCATTAAAGCTGTTTGGTTACTTAAAATTATCTAATGAGCCATGGCCATTACTCCCATTTACTACTAATAAAATTAAAATGGATGCTAAATAGTGTCAATTTTTTATCATTATAAATAGTAAATATAAATAAAGAGCCCTGCTCGTTTCAAGTTACCTAAAATTACTTAAGAAATTACAGTACAATTGTCATTTAGCTTATAAACGTCATTTGAACGAAGAACCCTACATCTTTTAAAAATCTTAGAACAGCTTCACTTACTCAGATATCCAAATAGAATGCGTACTGTTATATTACTTAATATATACGGTTATATATAAAAGTTATAATATTTTTCCGTTGTTTCAATATAACTGTATGATATGTGGTTAATCAAAAACGATGAAATAAGTCATTATGTTTGATCAAAGATTTTAATATATTATCGATTGAGAAATCAAAACATTGATATAAAAATCAGTTCTGTAAATAAAGCTTATAATGTTCTTTTTACAAGTAAAGGTGTTAAAAGAACATGCACCGAATTGCTTAGCTACTATTGTTTTTCAAGAAGAAGGAAGAACAGGAAAATACCTTGCTGTTTAAAATGACACAAATATAAGATGTCTTCGTTGGGTAGAGTATAGGAAATGACACGTACGACCTTTGCATATATACAGTTGCGTTAACAACGAGAAATAGTTCATGTAAAACTGATTTCTGCACAAGTGATATGATATAAAAGTGTTTATCATATTTGTATAATAATTTTGATAAAGCATCGAGACAGGAAAAACGTTTGTTTTTATCACACTCTCCACTCGCCACTCTCTTCCGCCCCTGGTTAAGTTTAGCGAATATGTTTTAGCATTTTTAGGGGAATTCCTATAGTTTTTTATGCGCATTTTTCTGCGCAGCCGATTCTATATATGGAAAATTGAAGTGAAGTCAACATTTGTTGAAACATGTGATAGACAATCTTAAACATGAGGAATCGTGTATAAAATAACATTTTCCAATAAGTTTTATCAGTAATCAAATGTTGATACTGGTTTATGTGGTATTGTGACATGTATCATGCCTGACATGTATCATGCAACTTGCCATTTGTGGCTGTGTTTTGACAGCGCATTTTAGTACAAAGACATTATTGTTCATATAATGTATTAACTTTGTATTGATAAGACAATATTCTTTCAGATCATTTAGTATTCAATCAGAGAAAGGGTTCAGAATTTTAGCAGATATTATAAATTTGGTCAGGTTCAGGACATTTTTTCGTCTGAACAGGTGTTGTATTCAAGCGGTCCTAACATACAATTTAGCCTGGTGACCCATACATTTTTGGCCATATTTATGTTCATAATACAATTATCTATACACAAGGAAAACAGGAAAAAAATCTATGAAACATTTGTTTTCAAAATTTAAAAAGATATTCTTTACTATGAGTATTTTTCATTGAAAAAGTTCACAAAAGTGAATATGAATCAAGATTTTTTTTCATTTGTACCCATCATTGTAATGATATAGTATTACAAATATGACTATGATATGAAATAAGTACATGTATATAATAAAATCTGTAAATAGAATAAACCATATTGTGCTGTCTTGATTCATGTTTTTGTTGGTATTTATAAAAAAGCAGAAAATTATGTTAAATATTAAAAATACGCTAGGAATTTCAGCAACAGTAGGTATGTTCAAAACAAGTTTTCACAAAAACAAGCCTGTGACCCATTGTTTTTATTTGTTCAGATTTTCCTATAATATATGTGAATTTGAAAAAAATCTATGAAAGGAAAAAACTATAGGAATTCTTTTAAACATGTACTGAGCATAGGTGACGATCATAAAAAACAAAGACAAATATCAAACAGGGAATGCCACGTACCAAAAACGCAGCCTCCACAAAACGAAACCCACAGCACGCAGACGCGTGCACCACACTTACACACACACGCGCGCACACACACACAAAGCCAACACATTAGGACAAAACGAACAAACAAAGGAAGCCTTGGAACGGTCAGTGGCAAAAACTCCACTGGGGAGCTTAAACCGGTTTATGGTGCGCACCCAACCTCACTCTTACCCCCACCATGTTCCAAAGACACGGGACAGTGTAAATAAAACGCATTTTGTAACAATTTCAGCTTGGCAAAGTTTTGTTTTACAATTATATTTCTATCAAATGATTTTACTAAATTATTCACATACAAAAATGAAAAGAAGCAAAATAAGATGTCATTTGCTCAATTATCCTATTGAAGACTTGTTTTTGATGGTGTAGTCGTTACGTTACTGGAAGAGATATGGATCAAATCGGTCGGCGCTAATGCACTCTTGGATGAAGTTTGCAAGCGCTTTACTAGTGTCATTTATTGTCACATTCATATAAGTATGATATTTCTTTTTACGCTATATCAATCTTATTTTTGAAAATATAAAACTTTATTTATACTTTGTGTTGATACATTTACAATCGTAATTTGAAAGTTTTTAACCCATCTCTTTGTAATACAACTTGCACTACAATTTGTACTTAAATATATACTGACATTCATAGAGCTTTTCTGTATCGTCGGTTGTGGTCTTTGAATGTTGCTTATCCAGTTGGACTTCCGCCATGTCTTTATTAGCTTTAGTGTAAACTATGCTATATATGTTCTGTTCTGTTTATTACATTTCTCTACTAGATTTATAGTTTGAATTTCATAAAGAATTTCCAATGATTGTCTTATATAAACCCAAATAAAGAAAACATATCTTACCCATTCTTTGAGTAAACACCTGTATACCGTATAACAGCATAGACACATATACACATACAAAGACCTCCATCATTCGCGTAAAAAATTTAGTACTCATTATAAAAAACACTACTTAACGAATTAAAATATTAACACATTCACAGTTTGATCACTTTTAGAGGTAATCCTATAAAACATATATATAAATTATTGAAAGCAGGAAGTTTGTTAAATTTGCACAGGCCATGGAGATAAATTTATTACTTAAACAAACATAGGAACTAGATAAATAAGATAACGCCAATAATACAATGGGCATGGATACGAAGATATTTAAAACAGTACGTATCTAAATTCCATTTGGTAGCAAAACTAAATGTACAAAGGTTTAAGAAATATATCTATTTTACTACATTACAAAATTTAAAAATAAAGGCTTTCAATATAATAATCAGCATTATAGTTATACAGTAAAGGGGTACGTAGGATTTGGGCCAATTTTGGCCCCCATCAAAATGATGATAAAATACGTGCCGTTTTTTACCAAAATGCATGTATTTTCCAAAAATAAACATTAAAATCTGCAAGGACAATTGTTTATTGAAAATCTAATGTTCACCTTATGTGCTGTAGTGAAAGAAAGCATTAGCGTATCTTGGGGGTATACTTAAATAAATTGGAAAAAACAAAATAATAAATGATTACTGTTACAAATGTTTGATTAGATATCAATGTAAACACATCAGGCTATTCAAACATACATAAGCCGGTAACAGAATTGTCATAGAAACGGTCATAACTAAGGGAAATAACTCTTTGGAATCCTGAAACTAAAAATTTCTTAAAAAATCAATATTATTTTGTTTTAATTTTGTTAACGTTTCAAAGTATGATTTAAAATCATGTACAGAGGTAGAATTCTTGGCCTGGTATATTTATGAGTATAAAACGTGTACTTTTACTATTGGTTGTCATGGCAACAGGGCTAAAATCTAGCATTTTTTAACTTTTTGCATGTTATAGCTTCAATATTTTGATGTTTCTACATTTAATGGACTTATCACTGTTACAACTGACATTTCATAATACTCCGGTAAAGAAAGCAGAAAAGAGCCTTTCAGTTGCCATGGCAACGGGGCTAAAATTTAGCATTTTTTTCACTTTTTGCATGTTATGACTCCAGTATTTTGATGTTTGGATATTTAATGAACTTATCACTTTTACAATTGACAATTCATAATGCTCATGTAAAGAAAGCAGAAGGAGCCTCTCAGCTGCCATGGTAACAGGTCATTTGGTAATCTGTTTAATAATGTTTCCTTAGGATAAGTAAGTTTTCATTATTTGTTGTCACAACTTTTAAAATTATAAAGATAAATCTGTTAGCAGTAATGAAATGGGTTTAATTAACTCACTCGTTTTGCATGCGAAAAAAAGTATAAAAATATTTCATTGCCATGGCAACAAAAGTGAAAATGTATCTTTCAAAGGTTAGAGTACTTTTACTGAAGAAAAATAAGTAGAGACTGCACAGTTTCGAAGAGGGCCAATTTAAGAGCTGGGCTTATAGCAATGACAACAGAAACTAGATGTGTGTTTATAGGACACAGGTGCCCCCTCCTGTCTCTGTAACATGGTTTAATGACTCGGGTTAAACAATTTTTAAGATGTTTGCAACACAAACTTTTAAGAAACCTTATGTGTATTTTTCACTTAATTGGCCATAACTCTGGCCTAGCTGAGTAAAATCCTAAACAGAACACTTCATAGGCTATAAAACGATCCTCTAATGTTTTATGATTCTAGGTCAAGTACATTATAACATACATGTTTCACAAACTTTTTTTTAGTAAGTCTGGACAAGAAGTCTGGTCTTGTGTAGTGAAATAATGACTGTAGGTAAAACATTTTCGGAGGTACGCGCGACAAAACATTAAAATGACAATTTTTTCCTAGGTCAGGGGCCATAACTCCTACACGACTGAATGAATCCGGACGCGAAACCCGAGGTGCATAACTGCACATGTGACCAACATTCTTGTAATCTTTGGTGACTCTAGGTCAAATACTTTTCGAGCTACGCGCGACACAACATTAAAATGACCAATTTTTTACTAAGTCAGGGGCCATAACTCCTAAACTACCGAATGAATCCGGACGCGAAACCCCAGGTGCACAACTACACATGCTGACCAACATTCCTATAAAGTTTTGTGACTCTACGTCAAATACTTTTGGAGCTAGACGCGACACAACATTCTCGGAGGGACGGACAGACAAGAGCAAATCTATATGCCCCCACCACTCATGGGGGTGGGGGGGGCACAAAAACGACAAAATTATGTCTCCCATGATGGCCTGTCAGTGGTGACTGGGCATGTAACTTGCATTTATTTTCAGTATGGTTTGTATTTGAACTTTGACCTATTTGCCAAACACTATAGTGGTCATCTACTGAACATAGGCATTCATGCTATAATGCTGGATGATCATAATAAGTGAAAGTGTTCTCAAGCTTATATAACCAGAATCACTCTTTATCTAATTGTCAGTGACCTTTAACTTTGATCTACTGACCCCAAATTATTCATCTGTTATGATTTAAAGCCTGATGACCATGGGCAAAATTATCATTCAGCTTTCCATAATAAAATATTTCAGTCTTAGGGTCACTGTGATATTGACATTTCACCTACCAGCCTCTTAAAGAAAGAGATCATCTACTAACTACAATAAATTTTGACAATCATATTAAGCTAAAGCATTCTGCTATTGATCAGTTTCTCCATATTTGGTGTATAATCATAAATTCCATTTGTTGCCTTCCCTTTCCAGTTATCGAAGGCCAAATATGAGATATGACCAAATGCTAACTATTACTTTAGAAAATGAATGCAATGCATTTTCAGTTGTTTACACAACTGACATTAGAATTCATATAATTGTGATACTTGGCTATTTTATTATGAAGTTAAAGAAAGGAAATATGGAGCTAGTTCCAATCATAATTATGCAGCTTACTAGAAGACTCTAGACTGTATATATCAGCTTTTTTTCTCATAACAAATCACCATTCAAAAATATATATTTATCATATAGCTGCATCATACCTAATCAATATTATTGCCAGTAAGTATTTACGGATTTATATTTGTAAGGCCATACTATATTAATTGTTAGATTATCATCCACTCCCACTATATTTATGCCTACCCTTACTATTTTTAGTTTCCAAGATCATCTATGGAATATTTCTATAAAGAATGTTATAAATTATTAACTGTCAGTTGTTATTGCTTATAATCAAATCCATTTGACAAAAATAACTATTATAATTATGTCAGTTTTTCTCTTTAAATCCTCATTAAAGCAAAAATAAAATATCTGAAATTAAAAATGAATTAAAAAAAACTTCCTTTCCCTTGTGAAGAAAAATTAATCTAGCAATTAATTTATGATGGCCCCAGATACAGGTTAGGAAAACTATACAATGCTATGGATATTATGCTATTCCATGAACTTGTGAAAAGTTACTGCATAACTTTCCATCAGTTTTGATGCATTTATAATAACTTTTTGACAGATGATGGCCACTGAATGTATCATTTTCATTTTTCAAAAAGCAAGATATTTACACAGAAACAAAATGTATTACCATTTAACCTGACATATATTATATAACTACAAGCATTTTATATAAAATAATGATGTAGGAATGTGATAAATTAAACAGTTTGATAAATAATTAGTATTCATAAGTTATTAAAAACACTTGATTATCAAGAATTTAGAGTTAGCATCCACACTGTAACTTAGATTGAAATGTAACACTGGTAGTCTCTTTCAACACTGTAACTATTACCCCCAAGTAAATGTTACAAATATGGATATTGCACTTTAACATAAACATTAGTCACTTCTCAGTAAATGTGTATTGTGCAATTATTTATTCCAAGTATGTAATTTCTGATGCTCCAGCATGCACCTCCAAATTCATTGTCTGTGGCTGTTTTCAACCCAGATAGTATACCTAGAATGAAAGAAGTAAAACATATCTTTCTGTGTAAACAAAATGTGTAAACATGTTGAAATGTAGATGCAAATTACTAGAAAAAGTCTCATGACTAATTGAAATGAAATATTCAATCATAAGATTAAAAAAAGAGAAATCAAACATTCAAAATAATTACAAGTCCATAGAAAAACAGCTTAGTCTTTCAACATTTTGGGAAGCTGTATACTCTGGTCTGTAATGTAATATAAAGCAACTTGACAAATTTTTAATATATCCTTTTGAAATGAAGTTCCTGAAATATTGAATTTTGTTATGACATATATTGAAATCTGTCTGCTTTTGTCATAGTTGATAGAAAATTGATCCTGAATCCTGTGCAGAAACAAATATATACATGAACTATCTCCTCATCTTTATAAAAATAAAAATGCAAGGAACAATCTGTGTGTAAATCAGGGCATAATTAGTGTTTTGAAGTTTTATTTATCAGGTCTTCCTTAGGTAATTCAATTCCTCAGTTATAGGTTTTGTAATTTTGTGAAAGGCATGGAAAAGAGTTCTAAATTACCTTCTTATCATACTGGTTGTTTTGGGGCATTCAATGCTTCAAGACACACAGAAATACTCCCTAAAATAAAAAAAGTCAAATAATATTTTATGACATAACCAATATGCATAAGTGTGTGATTCATCAATTAATTTAATTACAGAGGACATATTCATAATGTTTCTCATATTTTAAATAAGAAAATATTTCAGCTTCAGGTTTCTAACAAAATATAGAATATCTTAGATGAAAATAATCTTAGAAGCTTTATGAATATGACCTCAGGTTTATAGATATAAAGCCACAAAATTGATTTAAAAGCAACTTTCTTGAATTAAAAGGTAATGTTCTGGCAGGTACATGTGTATGACTGGCATTCCACAGCAGCTGATCTTTCATTATGTCATGAGAACAAGTAAGTCACACACCACAACTATATTTTGGGTCTCAGTTGATCTGGTCTTACTCTTGCATAAACATGACAAACATTTTCTTTTACTCTAGAAAATATAGGTCACAGAAATTTCAAAAAGAGAATGTGATACACTGCAACCCTGGATATATACAGAATATAGAATAGTTATTTTAAAGTGTTTATACATTCAGCAGAAACAAAGTAGATAGATGGTAAGAACTGTGCAGATTAACTTGGGAGGCCTATAATTATCATAAGAAAAAGTGTTTAAGGAAAAGTTTACAGTTATCAAAAAGACATACCTTTTGGCCACTGACCAGTTGAAGGTAACTAAATAATCATCTCAATATTCATACTTTTATATCTGAAATATGATACAAAACAAACACTGATTAGTGCAAGACATCACAATATGTCAATAATAATGATAATAAGAAATTACAATACTTAATTTCAATCATATTCTGTTGACCTTGAAGCATTTCTTTTATATCTCAAGGATTGTCTCATTTGTGAAGGACACCAGAAAAATATTCCATATTTTAAACAATGAACAATGTCTCATTGCTTGTATTTGTCAAATTACTGCTTCATTAATTTAATATACAGTACATGTATTCAATGAGTACACACCATTCATCAGGTTGAATCAGATAAATAATGCAAAATGTAAACACTTTCACTGTGTCAGTAGATTTTTTGTCTTCCAACTGTGAGGTAACATTAACAGTCTGCACCGTTGTGCCACTTGTATGTCAATAATTCTGCTCCATTTCCATTGAAATAGAATTGAATGAATACTTCCCTAGTTATTTAACACAACAAAATAGCATTTTATCTACTTACCTTAAAAATTTAACGTAGAAGGGTAAAATGTTGTAATAATTCCTAGATAAACAATCTACTTTCGTTTTCACATGCACATGTTGACAGCGGCGCCACCTATAATATTGCCTGGCAACGAGCACCTGGCTTCAAGGAGGCCACTCTTATACGTGAGAAAGGCCAGACAAATAATATCATTTTTTCCAAAATTCATTTATTAGCAACCCTTGCTTCAGTTTCTGGTTAGGAAAATATTAAATAGAATTAACAAATGAAATAGCTGTTATAAATTGTTACTTGAAGCAAGGGTTGCTAATAAGCGAATTTTGAGTCTGAAATGGCCGAATTCAGCAATTTTAACGCGAAATGCCTGTACGGTCGTATTTTAAATCCATTTTACATCAATACTGAGAATTTGTTATTATTAAAAACGACACAGTTCGGTAGTTTAAAGTTTATTTTAGTGAAAACTGTCGATTTTCAACACTGTCATCGATCTTATTATTTTTCAAAAATTGGGGGCCATCTGCCTATATAAATCCTACGTACGCCTTTAACCTTCTTATGACAGTTTTCGCCACAAATATCAATATCATAAATAGGAATTGTAGCAAATATTGTAATTATAGCGACTAGACTCCATATTTTAAGTAAAAATGACTTTTCTTTAGAATTGAAGTTTGGTCGTATTTTGAATATGTTTTTTTTATTCCTAAACTATCTAAAAATGCTAAATCAAGACATAAACATGTCTGAATCATAAATCGAACGCAAATTGCCACAGCTATAAAAACTTTCCTACCATCAGTGGAATACGTATTTAATGACCGTTTATATAAAGGTTTATATTTTAGATAGTTTACATTCGGTACCCTGTGACAAACAACGGACGGGATATGATAAGATATGCGAAATGGCCCCCTAAATAATTAGAATATGAAAACTCCATAATTGAAATTTTAACTGTCTAAAACAAAACAGATCATAACCGTTAAAAGTATGACTTTAAAAAAACTTCAAAACCAAGTTATTTGTACGACTCAGACCTTTAAAATACTCGAGGTCCGTGACTTTTACAGTTTTTACACGCTATTTTACACAATACATACACGATTTTCATTGTGAGCCGGACCTGGTGTCAAACTGAAGTTTTGCTGAAGTTTTGCTGAGAAAATAAGGTAACTAAAATATACATTTTCAGAAAAAAATCAGCTTGACACTCGGTCCGGCTCATATTGAATTTCCACTTTTTTCGCAATTTTTAGCCTCACTTTTCTGTGAAAGATACAGGATAACGTGATCATCTCTAAGCAACCGAGCATCAGAACAGAACAGAACAGAACATAACTTTATTGAAGAAGCACAGATTCATTAACATTTTGCAATAACATGTGCGCAAAACATATATACAAGAAATTCACAAGCGGGTATTGGTATTGGTGATATATACATTTTATGTTTGTGGGGAAAGTGGTTAATCTTTTTCTTTTGTTTTATCTAAATTTAATATGTTGCAGAAATACATAAAACGGACGACAAGAGTGCTTGTAGTTTGTATATACGGGCAGGGGCAGTAATCACCGATTGTCACAGCCATTTATGTTTGTTTGTTTTTCTTAATAAAAACAATATTAACAACTACAAAAACATATAACAATGGATTATACATAGATAGATACTGTAACTATAAATTTAAACTTATGAACGGACATATACGAGTACTGTTACAGTACCTTTAAAATGGACTTAAGTGAATACTGTAACTTTAAATTTTAAAATTGTGAACGGACATTAATGAATACTGTAACTATAAAACGGCCATAGATGAATACTAAAACTAAAAAATTAAAGTTGTGAAAAGGCGTAGATGAATAGTCTGTAAATATAGAATTAAACTTGTAAACGGGCATACTTGAATACTGAAGCTATAAATTAAAACACGTGAACGGACATAGATGAGTACTGTATCTATAAACCGAACAAAAATGAATTCTGAAATTAAAAACATTAAAGTTGTACTGTAACTCTAAATTTAAAATTGTGAACGGGCATAGATTAATACTATAACTGTAAATTTATACATGTGAACGGACCTAGATGAATACTGTAAGTATAAAACGAACATAGATGAATACTGAAACAAAGAAAAGAAAATAAAGTTGTGAACGGACATAGATCAATACTGTAACTATATATTTAAACTTATGAACAGACCTAGATGAATACTGTAATAAGATATATATATATAAAGTAAATTAGTGAACGGGCATATTAAATGAATACTGTCACGATAAATTTAAACTTGTGGACGGCTAAAGGCATTCATGATAAACCGAACGTATTTAGCAAGATTCGTCAGCTGTTTCGGATTTCTAGTGGCAAGCAGTTCCTTGAATTTCGGGATATTAGGTCTTGTATAGAGTTTTCTAGGGATAAGTTTAGTTCGCTTTTCTTTAAAGAATGGGCATACAAGTAAGTAATGAAATTCGTCTCCCAAGTCATTTAAAGGGCACAGAACACATTTACGCTCCTCGTGTGGAATAAATGACTGGCTCCACTGGCATGTTTCTATTGGGAATCTATGGTTGCCTGTACGGAAATGCATAATTGGGAGTCTAAGGGAATTCGGAAGTAAAGTAAAATATTCCTCAAAGGATATGCTATCTTTAAAACAACTATACATTTTTCCCTTATTTGAAGTTTCAAGTTTCGAGGACCAGGCCTGTATGTATTGATCAATCAAAGTACGTTTAACCTGCTTATGTATAGTTTTACAACTTAGTGAGTGCTGGTTCAACCATAAGTGAGAATTTCCAGTTTAGTCAATGATTTGTTTAATGAAAGCAGCCCATTTAAAGGTATGAGTTGACTGTATCATATGTAGATAACAATTATAGGAATATTTAGTGTTTTGGGACAGAATTAACTTGTTCCAGAAGTTGACCATTCCGGATTTAATGATTATTTCGATAGGGTAGCGTCCAAGTTCAGCATACAACATATATCTAGGGGTACTTTTTCTGGTCTTAGTAATTTTGCGTAGAAAATTGGTTTGGACTTGCTCTACCATATCCAAATTTTCAAAACCCCATATATCACTCCCGTACGTTAGAATAGGGAGGACTGTGTGGTCGAATAACTTCAATTGTAAATCGATAGGAAGGTCAAGGTTATTGATCCTCATATATAACAAGTTCATGGCTTTATTTGCCTCTGAAACTACGTGTTTTCTACAAGATAGAAAAGATCCAGAGCTTGAGAAAATTACACCTAAATATTTATATTCTTTAACAGTTTCAATAGATTGGCCATTAATTTTGAAAATGTACTTGCTGTGTTTATTAGTACCAAAGACGACAACTTTTGTTTTAGAGAAATTAATTTTTAACCTCCACATATGACAATAGTTATAGAAGTTATCTAGGCATGACTGGAAATTAGTCTCATTTTCACCTATAATAATTGTATCGTCTGCATAGAGTAGTACAAATATTTTCAAAAAGTGAAGGGCGTTATTCCCGTGAAAATCAATTATGATGCCGTTGTCATCTCGAATGAGGACAGATTCTAGGTCATTAAGGTATAGGGAAAAGAGAACAGGCGAGAGATTCTCACCCTGTCTCACCCCGGTGAAGCTAGAAAAGAAGGCAGATGTTTGACCATTAACATTGACGCATGACTTAATGTCAGAATACATATTACGGATGACGTTAAGGATTTTGCCTGATATGCCAGTTTCATACAATTTATTCCAAAGTCCAACTCGCCACAATGAATCGAAGGCAACTGAAAAATCTATAAAGGAGCACATCAACTTTTTCTTCTCTGACCTTAATTTTTCAATAAGGAAGTAAAGGGTGAATATATGGTCACTAGTAGAGTACCCGGATCTAAATCCGGTATGATTTTCATTTAAAAGATGGTTATCGTTAAGAAATTCATTTATACGGTTGTTAAGTACCGCTGTAAAAACTTTTCCGAGACAACTTAGTATTGTGATAGGCCTATAATTCGTGGGGTTTAGCGGGGACCCTTTTTTTAAAAAAAAAATGGGTTTAATACATCCAATTAACCAAGAGTCTTGTAGGACACCCGAATCCAGAATAGTATTAAAAAGAGAAACATAAAAAGGGACCATGACCGTTCGTGTACTTTTCAAGTACTCATTATTTATATTATCAATTTGGGATGCAGCTTTACCATTATTTAGCTTAGAAATAACTTTTAAAATTTCCGTCTCTGAAATTTTCCTATTTAAGGCATTATTATTTTCAATAAACGATGGTGGCTCATTCAAATTACAACCGTCATCCGGTTGGAAGGAATTAACATCTTTAAAATAATCATAAAATTCAGAAACGCTCGGCATTTTTTCCGCTTCCCTATGAGACAGGCTAGTTAAATATCTCCAATAATCCTTAGGTTTATGCGAACTCATTGCACGCAATTTTCGTTCATTATTATACCTGTGTTTATTTATAAAAACATTCATGGTCTGTTTATAGTGCTTACTGGCGGATTTTAACCTGGATTTATTGAGGTCGTTTTTATGCAGTTGGTAAGTTTTGCGTGCTTTATTGTAATTATTTCTTGCCCGCCGACATTGAGGCCCAAACCAGGGTTTAGAGGAAAGGTTGTTATCTCATTGTTTTGTGTTGGGGTAAAGTATTTACCGCGTGCAAATGTCAATTCGGCAGATTGGGCAAAGATTTGTGACATTTTTTCGGTAACCTTGTTAACATGCTGTTTAACATTGGAATTTTCTACGGGTGAGTTAAGTAAACAACTTAACTCTTGTAGACACGCAGGGTTTAGGTTTTGATCAAAGTCGTTTTGCTTACTGCCAATCCATTTTGGGTGTCTCTTAGGGGTATGGGACTGTGACGGGGGGTCCTGAGACACATGCGGTTTTCTGAGCGGGGTGGTAATGGTCAGGTCCATGGTTAAAATTCGGTGGCCGTCAGAGAATAAAGTATCAAGCTCAACTACATCAAAATCACTGATGTACTGTAAACAATTTGCTGAAGAGATAGAATAATCTATTACAGAATGATCTCGAAATGTTAACATGCCACGAGATTTATCTTTATCTACCCTTCCATTCAGTATAAAAAGGTTATTACTTTTACATATTTCAAGTAACTTGCGTCCAGTATTGTTAACTTTACTACACTGTGAAAGAATAGAATTGTGAATAAAATAACCAATCTCTCCTGATTTGCGTTTAAATCTTTCTGAACGCGGCTTTGAGAAAAATGTATAGTTCGGAATATCGATAATATCAAATTTGTCGAGTTTCGTTTCAGTTACACAAAATATAGAAAACTGTTCGATCATTTTCATAAATTCTGGGTAATTAAGCCTTGTCTTTAAACAACAGACATTTAGGCTACCTATTTTCAAATTTTGTTCACAAAAGTTTGGTTCAGTCGAGTTACACACATTTTCATTCGATACAATGTTAGGTTCAGGACAACTATGATCGCCTGGTTCAGACTTATAAAGTTTATCTTTTTCAAACAATATATCCCCATATACAACATATGAATTTTGTAAATGTACACAAACCCTCTGCTTACAGGAACAAGGCAAATTCAGACACTGTTCACAGAACGCCACAGACCCCGTGAGTTCCTACTGTCCAGTGTTCACGCAACCGGTGTTGCTATCAGCACTATCTGTCATACGTGGCTCAAGCTCAGGCTGTTGCAGTGGCCGGTGAACCTCTAGCAGATAGTCCGTGAAAGTGCGAGGAATATCACGTGAGGGAGCATTGTCGTTACTCTCGCTTAGGTCATTGGCACTGAGATGCTCCTCTACCTGTTGAGTGTCGTCTCCGCCGTGCACCGGGTCATCGTCGGCGATGTCCTCAACGGTGGTGGACATATTAGCAGAGGCTTTAATAGAGGCCTCAGCAGCACGCTGAAATTTCTCCTGGATTCGACTTTTAACGTCCGAGTTTCTCGATCCACGGAGAACATCAAACCATCCAGGAAATAAGTTGCGCACGGTATCACCATTAATTTCCAGAGCTGCAGGGAACTTCAACTTCACATTCCTAGCACCATACTTATTTCTGGCCGCCTTATATTCAGGCCATAGTTCCTGGCGTGCCCTACGAATCTCCCTCGGATAGTCACGAGAGACACCGAAATCGGAGCCTTTAGCAGTGTGGCATTATCAAGTATTCGGTCAGTGTCAGCAGGGTCACTAAACGTCACCAGAATTGGACGGTGTCGAGGTTTCACATTGGGGCGCGCACGAGTAACTTGTCGTCTCCCGATTCGGAAAGCCTTTGTGATTTTAAATGTATCTATGTTAATTTGAAGCCTCTTTCTAATGAAATCCGTGATTATTAAGACGCAGTCGTCAGAATCAAATTCAGGATGGCCGTTAAATATGAGGTTACCACGCAGCTGACGGGCCTCAGTGTCGATACTTTTATACTCGAGTAAGCGTAACCTTGACTCGGTTACGTCGTGTGCCGCCGCAGTGTAATACATGTGCCTATTAATACATTCTAGTTTAAAGTTAATTGGACCAAATTGGACCATCATGTCAAATAGGCTATTCATTTTCTCTCCCATATCGAGATTCACAAACTTCTCTTTTGAAGGAGGCACGAAACAATGGCCGGGTACATCAAATGGGTGGGGTGATCCGTTTGTTGACGTCACAGGCACTCGGTTGCACTGATAGTATTTTTCCTATATTGGCCTGTACCTACTGTTTGTTGGTTTTAATACGTGCATCAGTACTCCCTGTATTCAAAAAGTTGATTTACTGTAAGCAAATCCCTTTTATAAATAAAGCTAAAATTTTAGGTATCGGTATATTATTCACATATAAGGTATGCCTGACGAGGCAACGGAAGTGTATGACCGGTGTATGACGGGTAATGAAAAGGTTTTGAACCACTAAATTATTTCCGGCTTTTGAGCGTTGATCATGACTGTTGTCTTTTTTTAAACTATGTAATAAAAATAAATTGGTTACACAAGGTCAAAAACAAGCTCACAACATTAAATTATAGAAAAAGAACTTATTCACAATGCACATGTCAGATATTTAATTTATAAAAATTGAAAATGTATTTCTGTATGAAAGGTAGGTATATACTTCATAAGTGGCTGCAGGCAGGTAATCTCTCTCTTTCTCTCTCTCTCTCTCTCTCATAATGTCAAGTCATCTCTCGACTGATAGAGACATGGGATACACGTCGACTTGCTAGTTAAGTTGAAAAAGAGTTCTAAAAGACTGATGGGTCCGACATCAGCTAAAATGAAAAGGCTAAAGGAATGTTAGCATAGTAAATGTGATTAAAAAAGAACAAGCATTAAAAGATAAAAAGAAAACCATAGCACTCTGGTCTAGTACATGTACTTTATGGTTGCTACAACCACTTTGAAAGCTTCATGGTCAGGGTGGTCAAGATTATTCCACAGTACATCTGAAACTTTGTGGTCAGGTTATTCTACAAGGTCAAGGTTATTCCATAGTATTACTTGGGTGCAAGATGGTATATGCATATTCTAGCTGTGGACGGACAAGTATTTGTATGCTTATGTTTTGACGTTTTCGTTGGTTGTTGCGATGTTTCCTTTTATGATTATGAAATTAAGCGTTTATTAGCATTTAAAGATAATTAAGTGATATTTTACATCTGTCACACTATTTTGTACTGACAATTAACTATAAAATACAGCCATGGAGTAAATATTTGGTTTTGATGACAGCTTTGATTTTTGTGACATGTAGTGCCTAATTTAGAAGGATTAAACTCCATGTCCCACCCATTTTCCCATTGTTCTAGCTTGTTAAGATTTTCCTGGAGGATTTTCTTGCCATCCACAGAATTGATATCATAATAAGGTATATGTATATTACATTATCGTCGGCAAAGTGTCGGATTTGAGACTTGATTGAAAATGGGAGATCGCTAATATAAAATAGAAAATACTGAGGTCTAAGGATGGAACCTTGTGGAAACCCATATGCCATTGGTACTTCTTTGGAATTTCGCCCTCAAAAACTACAAATTGACTTTCTATCAAGTAGAAATGCATAATACCACTTGATGACTTGTGGACAGACACCATGATCTTAACAAAAGTCTTACTGAAGTCGAGTACAATTAAGTCAGTTTGTTTACGACTGGAAATGCTGTTAATCAGCTCATCTATTAACTCAATTAGTTGAGTTTTACAATATCTCCTTCAGAAACGCCATGTTGGAGGTCATAAAAAATGTTACGTTTAGAAAGGTGGACAGAGACATCGGAGGCATAGATGTGTTCTAGTGTTTTACACAGTGAATGATATAACAGATAATTTGCCAAGTCATGCGGGTCCCCCTTCTTGAATAGAGGGCAAACAAAATCTTATCTCCATTTTGTGGGAACAGTGCCTGAGGAGATAGACTATGGAAGATTATCAGTAGAACATCAACAATTTCATCATTAGGTTCCTGGAGGACAACTGGACAAAAATGGTCTGGTCCTGCAGCTTTGTCTGGTTTTAGGTTAGCTAGCAATTTGAGAATATCCATTTTACCGGTGGAAATTTCAGATATTATGGGGGCAATGTTCAGAAGGCTATAGAATTTTAAGTTTTTGAAGTCAGTTTTGTCTAAGATAAAGTGGTGATTTGTTTAAATACGGATTGATAATTTTAAGTTTGAAAATGAAATAGATTATTATAGTGTTTGTGGTCTTAAACCAGTGAAATGTCAAAAAGGTTATTCCATAACCCTACATAGTGCTGGTAAGTAAACATTTACACAGACTATCATCATAACTGAGGGGTTACATTTACATGCTCTTCACCAGTGTGGATTATAAGTCCTACTTTGGTGTAGAAATCTTTCGCTTGAAGAATTTATCCTGGTACATGGAAGGTTGGTGGTTCTACCCAGGTGTCTAATGAAATTATACCTGCAGGAACACGTTATGTATTCCTCCAACAACATCAGATGTTTGAAAAATACCATGTCAAGAGACAAGAAAAAATAACTGTACAGCAATAGACCAGATCAGTAACTATTATTACCATTCATAATTTTATCATGTCCAAAACATTGCGCAATGATACTTATTTCCACTTTGGTGATTATTACATTTCACTCGGACTTTATCGTAGACCCCTTTGTAAAATCTCAAACTTTAAACTAAAAAAAGGTATTAAATCCATATAATATTTGAACAAAACTTCAAAGTTTTGTTGTTTGTAGCATCATCTGAAGCATGTGCTGTGAAAAATCTTAATTTGATATCTAAAATAGTGTGATATTTATTTCTAGTCACTTTATTTTCATTGTAAATATACTTCGATATACCCAAGTGGAAACTGGCAGATACTCGAAAATGCAGTTCTCTGATTGGTCAGTTAGAACCCCTAACGTACGGTAATGTCATGTTAAAATTATAAATTTCTGGAGGTCCATCATGAATTCTGTGAAAAATTGTAATGATAATTCTTGTACAATCTTTGTCCACGTGTCTTGTGTTATGGTTCTGGCTCTGTAGGCAAAAAGCGACATGTACTCCAGTTCGTTTTACAGTCTGTTTCATTGATCTGTTTTAGTAATACAGAGTTAATATGTAATATTAACGCATGACATAAGTTAGGTAGTTCTAGTTACCACGCCACGATAAATTAGTGGTTTACTGTAAGAGTGAGGTTGGGTGCGCACCATAAACCGGTTTAAGCTCCCCAGTGGTGTTTTTGCCACTGACCGTTCCAAGGCGGTGCCCCACTGTGTTCCTTTGTTTGTTCGTTTTGTCCTTGTGTGTTGACTTCGTGTGCGCGCGTGTGTGTATGCTTATTGTTCGTCTTGTCCTTATGTGTTGGCTTTGAGTGTGTGTGTGTGTGTGTGTGTGGTTCGTTTTGTCCTGATGTGTAAGCTTTGAGTGTGTGTGTGTGTGTGTGTGTGTGTGTGTGTGGTGCACGCGTTTGCGTGCTGGGGGGTTCATTTTGAGGAGGCTGCGCTTTTGGTGCGTGGCATTCCCTGTTTGATATTTCTCTTTGTTTTTACTACCGTTTGCAAAACAGTCGACCGTAGTTCCGTTGCCGATAATGGCGGAGTGCAATACCTTCACTTTATATCTATCCTCAGACCAAATTTTTAAGATTCTTTAAAAAGCGAATTTTCGACATATTGTTGATATATTTGTACTCAGAGAGCGCTACTTCAGAGGTTTAAAGCACCAACAGTTCGGTACTTGCTCATTTACTTAAAACTACCATCAGTGCAACCAGGTGCCTGTGGTTGACGTGGCACTCGACGAACGGCGTTTGCATTTTGTTTTTTTTTGTATTGTGCACAAAATCTTCGCTCAAAGGCGCAAATTTACCTTTATATGACATTTTAAAGTCCAAATGTTCAGTTCCAAACCACAAAATACACTTTTACTCCACTTTAAACCCAGTTTATTTTCAAATTTTACGGAGCAGATTTTAAAACGTCCGCCATAACCAATACCCACAATTCTCTCTCGGACAGATACGCGGGAGTTTTGTTCTAATTATGAAACTGATAACCAAAAGTTGTTTTATAAGACAATTAAATGTTTAGAGCCGAGTTAAATGCAAAAGTGAAACTGAAAGTAGATTCTAGATCTAGATATTTTGATGATCAGTTAAACATGTTTTACATGAACTGTATTTCGGAATTATACTCAAGTTGATTTTGTTTAAGCGGCATTTTTAAAGAAAGAATAAAGTGTAATTAAAGTTTTTGAAAAAGTCAATTGTTTACGTAAATGTTAAAGAGTCTAGAGACAAGAAAGATAACTCAAGCGCACCGCAACTAGCAGACACATGTAGCTAGTTCATTTAAGTAAAATTATGACATAGTTTGTCTAAGTCTCTTTGATGCAATCGGTACGCACGACGATTGAAATGAAATTTTATGCCTGGTGGCAGTGGTATGAGAGATCGGTTTCTCAACAAATCCCGTAAAACTTTTTTTCTGTCAGTAACGGCAGAAAGTACTATTTTTATCATAAACATCTTTGATGGTGAGTTGCAAACCATATTTAGATTTTATATTTTTAGCCGCGAGTTCAAATCTTTTAAACCATTTAGATCTAACCGCGTTATTTCTATAAACATGTGTTTTTATACTTCTTTTTTTTTTTTTTTTTTTTTTTTTTGACTTATAAAAAATAGTAAGTCAACAACTCAAAATTTTCTGAACAATTTTAAAATACTTGTACGAAGTTTCACAACTAAGAGTATGTCGAGTCAATTAATGTCACTGATATGTTATTAACGGTGTGAAATATTTTATTTTATGAATAAAAGATAAAATCCCTATACAATTAATTTTAAAACACAATATCTAAGCTATATTTGTGTTTAAAGAATATCTAAAATATCGAAAGACCCGACATTTGTTTGTAATAATTTATTGTAGGTCATTTGTGATTTGTATTGTCTTTCAACAGTAACGGGCAGTTAACCTAACCAGAGTTCCTGGATTCCGTACCAGTAAAAATCTGTTCTCCGCAAGTAATTGCCAATTTCCCCAAATGATTTTGAGATGGAGGACGAATGATTTTAGTCACAATATCCCTTATCAAATCGACCCTCTTTCTATCTGAGGAAAGGAAAAGCGGTAATCCAGAGGAAAGTCGGGTCATCTGCTTCTCACTGTGCAACCATGACCTATTGTTATTTTGTAAACAATTTATACCTACCGCTCTAATGAATTCAGTGTTTTAATACCATTAAATAAAATCAAATGTCTTCATGCGCGCATACAAATGTTACTACTTGGGTATATCCCAGGTCGTCTTGTAAACTGATTTTAATATAAACGCAATATATAATATAAATGCAACAATTGTAAATGCAGTATAAAATAATGGAGTAAAATCAAATGATGTTCTTTCATCTATAACCCAAAATCTTTTGCAGGAAACTGCACGTGCCTTTCATGTCACTCCTTCCGTAATGATCTTACATAGGCTAATGTATATTTCCAGTGTGGGGGAACACGCTTACACGGAAAAATGGCCGATAATTTCTCCGATTCGCAAGGAAAATCCACGTATTTCTATTGATCAACCTTTGTTTAGATGCTCTAATATATCCTATCATTTGCCCCCTACCTTCCGATTTTCTCCGGTACCCATACTTTGTTCCATTCACCTGTATTTATCGAGAACACTTGGGAAGTTTGAATACATTCGCAAGTTTTGGAATGACGCTATCCACGGATGGATACAGTTTTGTCCAGAAAATACTAATTACTGAAGTAAATGACTGTACAATTACATGAAAAGTTAACCAAATACACTGTTCAGCCTAAACATGTAAAGAACTGGCAAAAAGAAAAGCTGCCAAAAAGAGAATGTCGAAATCTACGAAATGGCGCTGAACACGTACATAGTCTTCGAGGGTGCTGTGCACGTACAGGAGCAACTATTCTATTTTATATTACAGAAATACTAAAGTTGCCGCGAGGCTTCTGTATTTACAACACACTATATGATTGTTTTTCGTAATAAATAACATTTTGACGTCTCAGCTTTAATACTTCACCGTTGTTTCACGCACCGATGTCAAATAATATTCTTTCGGAATTCACAAAGATTCAAAAGTCTTTGGGTAGATAAAAGCACAAAGCATGATTGCATTATTTATTCAAGTAAAATGAACACTGTCGTTTTTTCAACTTACGTGATGAAAATACTTCATTACATAAAAAATCACCGAAAATATGAAAAAATGGAAATTTGTAAGACAAAGTCCTGCCTCCTGATTTATTCGACGAAGGTTTTGTTTTATACGAATGTCACACAACAAGAAGAACATTCCGTATACGAAACAAAAAAAAAACTCTAAATATGTAAGGAGATATAGAAGCAAAAATATTTTTTTAAAAGTTAATATTTCATCAAGTATGTGAAATAATTCGCTAAATCACTATAAATCCAAAAAATGCAAAACCGTTTCTATGTTGCTATGGTAAGGTATATGAAATGAAAGTTTTGAATTTTAGTTTTAGAAATTTTCTTGATACGAAATAAAACGAAACAGACATAATAGTTAGAGAATAAGCCAATGTAGATGTATAAAATAAAAAAAAAATCTTATTTCTTAAAAGAGTTTTCGGTCGTCCTTACGTGAAAGAATTATCCCCCTTGTTTTTGCACGATCATTCTGTCTCAGAATACAAAATAAAAATTCGTTTCAAGAAGTTGGATCACTGTGTATTGTGACGACAAACAATTTATTGGGTTCAGCAATATAAACTAAAATATATTGCAAAATAGTTTTCTATACCCCCATTCTAAATGATCAAATATCTTTTCAGCGGAAGTCTTAGATAGATGTAATAATCAATTATGTTTGGTTCATTACCAATATAGTTAATTACCAATGGAATGGTGTTGTTTCACATGCATATTTAGTGGGGGCCATTTTTGGTCCTTATCATATCCCGTCTTTTCAAGCTTTAATGAAAATTTTAGGAACATCTACTTTCATGTGTTTCCATAACATATAATCTTTTAATTACTAAGTATAATAAGAGCAATAATTTCCATATATCTTAAAACTTCTTATATGGTGTCGTACAATCTGGAAGCCAGTCCCTTTAATGCAGCTAGCATAGTGCTTATATACTTAATACTGCTTTTACATGAAACATGCAATTATTGCAATGATGCCGCATTTCCTACAACCTAATAAATAAAACATTTACAAAAATCCTCTGGAAACAAAGAACACAACCAAGCAAACTAAAAGCATATTCGGTTTATTTGTGTCTATTCAGTGGACAAGAAATGTGCAATAGCTCTCACGGTCCCTAGCAATGGAGTAAGCGAAATTCTATGTTGATAAATCTGAATAAACTCTATAACACAAAAGGATAAGAAAATTCAACAACTCAGGGCCCAAGTACGAGGAAACTTTTAAAGGAAAACATAACTGTGCAAATATGCTGCATATCTGCTGCTTTCCTGCTGCAACGAAGTGAGTCAATATTGCATGATTGCTGCAATAGTGTGTACAGAATGCATGTTTTTGGTTTAATCAACTGTGATCATGCTTCCTTGTCATATGGGACAGTACATGTACTTTACAAACACGTTCCTCACGTTTACGTTCAAACAGGCAAAATTAGAATATGGTCTGCTTAAAAACTTTTATCAGCAGTTCATGGCTCTTGAGCTATACTTATAAATAGGAACTACTGAAGTTCAAGAAAATTTCTGACTAGACGATTTCAGACAAGTAATGTGCCTGAACATTTAAGACTTCAATGGTTTGATCAAAAGATGAAACATTATATTTTACATTGTTTTACTCAAATAAAAGTTTTGTTAACCCATGTGCTAAATGTGAGATTTTCTAATCAAAACACAGTCTGTATAAATCTGGTTTCAACATTGCTCGAATCCGGTCGATTGGCCTACGAGGTACTTTAACTGATAATGATATAGTCACGTCTACTGCTCAGTATGTTTCGATCTGTATGTTACAGTGAGTTTGAATTTACTTGACATTGCAATACAACAAAAATAGTATTGGATTTATGTTGTTGTTTTGTGCCCCAAGAAGTTCATCTTTTTTAAAAATGCATGTGTCACTATTGTATTATAGCTATAAATATCATATGATAAGTATCATATGATAAGAAGTTTTAAAACAATTCTGAAAATGTCGGCTGTGGATAAAACTAACCAAAGTTAATGCCCGGATAAGATAACAACTAATACATTGAAAAACAGTCACAGCGAAAGATCTCTGACCGTACAATTCAGTAATAAGGAATCGATCATAACAATCGGGATCGACTCCTCTGTGGTAGTATGTATTTACATAATAAGACATATAGCTATCAAATAAAAAAAAGGTGTCCTCCCAACACATGCACTGGACGTTAAGCTGCGAATGTTTTTGAAAGTAGACGCTTTTTACTTGTGTCTAGGTAACTCTGGACTAGATACTAAAATGTCAGTTCATTTTCGATATTTTATTCGATTTCAACAACTTGCTTTTACAAAAACATGGCAACTAACCTCATATAGCTCTAAAAAAACGACAAAAAAGTACCACAAAGTGTTTAGTGAAAAGATACTAATCACTCGAGGAACCCTCATAGAGTCCTCCTAAACATACCTCCCCACCTTTATAAGCTGCACCTTGAAAAGTTAAATAAACTTAATGGACACCTGAATTAATTATTCCAATAATGAATGAATACCAATACATATTTAGAAATTCACTTTAATTTACTAACACTGACATAAAAATTACATCTTCTTCAAACCAAAAAGCTTATCTATTTAACTATTTATATGAAATGTTGAAATATTTAATTAGTTATCTATTAAACCTTTCTATTAAACAGAAAAATGTTTTTATCAAACAAATAAAAAAATCTATCAAACTTTCAGTTTTACGGACATTTAATTTATGTGTTGTTTGAATAAAATCCCACAATAAACTATGAGCTATTTTATAAATAGCTCAACATGTTAACTATTACCTAGTTCTGCAATACTTCTGCAATTACTACTATTTAAATTTCCAACTAGACATAATTGCTATTTACAAAACAAACTCTATTTCTTAAGAGAATACAATAAGTTTTCTTCATTAACTCGGTTTCATGTACATGTACCTATAATTCAATTATCATAGCCAGGTTATAAGTCTATTACAAATTTTAAGATACAAACTAACTAGCAAAAACATGATATGCACTACACATTCTATATTTCGTCTATAATATACCTTTAAACAATTTGACTATCAACTATTAAACTATATTCTTGTATTACTGTCATTAAATTTGACTATACATGTTTACTGAAATCTAAGTTTTTAACAAAATGTATAATAAACATTATCCTTTTTCAAATACTATACATGGGTCCATGAATACAACAAACTACCTAGTGATTTCAACAAGAACTTGTAAAGTACATGTACTTTCTAGTAACTCAATTTAACGTTGATAAATATACTGTAACACTGTTACTTTTTCCAATTTGCAGTACTATAATGTACACCATTTTAGACACATAAAACATAACATATTGAATACTATAATCGATTTTTACGCTTTCAATTTTAAAAAACTTTCAGACGTGCAATTTTAAACTCACTTTCAGCTATAACATTGATTTTGACAAAATTTATGGCCTTTTAGTATAACACAGTTCAATGCAGTGCATTCAAATAATAATAGTATTCATGTTTTTAATTTTGTATCAAACAGTTTTGTATCAAACAATTATTCAATAATATGTCTGAAAATATATGTCAAAAAATACGATACATAGTAAAGATAATACAATCTTTTTCATCTTTTTATACAATGCACCTTCTTTTTTTCTTGAATGAGAAAAATGTCTGTCTCTTTGCCCAAGATTATAATATATTTTCCAGATATTTCTTTATCTTAAAATCTATTGAGGGATTATTATGCCCTCCACACGTGAAAATATTTTTGAGGGATTATTATGCCCTCCACACGCGATATTACTTACAATATTTGTCATTTAAAATATAACTAGTTCTGCATAACACATTACTTTTAATAACTGCCGTCACAAGTTTAAATATGATATTTTAACTTTATCAAGATAGTAACAGTGTCATTTTAATAAATTAACTAACAGGTTGCCATTAATTCATAAACTGATTTTCATTTCCGTACGCCGAAACTAGGCTTTATTCTACGTTTTCCGGATAAATGACGTTACGCCATCACTTCCGGTTTATCAAACGTGCAGAACTACCTTAATATTGTTACATGTAAATACAGTTTGCTATTTTAAGTATACGGAAAGATTTCCAAAAATTAAATAGTAAGTATGGATTCTTTGCAACAAATACAACCAGAGACACACATTGAAAGTGGCCAACCACAAAAGAAAAAATCTTGTGGAAAAGATACAATAGACAATTTGCTTCAAATATAATGTCCAACATATGTGTAGAGGTATTAAGCTCTAATTTAGGAAGCTTATTTATGGAATAATAAGACCGTTTTCGTTTCCAGTTAAAGGTAAAGCAATATTTTTGCGTATTTATGTACTAGCTGAAACTAGTCATTCACGGTGAAACTAGTTTCTGACTTTATTTTATTAAAATTTAAGAAAATGTAAGCGAGTGTGTGAAGTCATTTTATAATATATATATTAAAGTAAATTCTTTGACTTTTTTTATACGTGTATAATATTAATAATGATATTTCATACTTTGCTGTATCAGTCAAATTCAAACATATAAAACTAAAATTATACTGTTTTCGACGTCATAAATATGCTTTAGATATCATCATACATTTCCAGTTTGTAATCGATTTCCAGTTTGTAACACATCTGTTTTACAATTGTATGATACTTGTATTGAACTTCATATTGGTATAAAATGTAGAGCTTATTATGTCTTGTCTAAACAATGCAATATGTTACGTTCTGTTCATATGCTATATTAATTTTATAGTTTGAAATAAAAAAAAAAAGCAATATCAACAGCAATTCTTTTATAAACCCATAATAGAAAGAAAATATATGAGCCGTGCCATGAGAAAACCAACATAGTGGGTGTGCGACCAGCATGGATCCAGACCAGCCTGCGCATCCGCGCAGTCTGGTCAGGATCCATGCTGTTCGCTTTTAAAGCCTACTGCAATTAGAGAAACCATTAGCGAACAGCATGGATCCTGACCAGACTGCGCGGATGCGCAGGCTGGTCTGGATCCATGCTGGTCGCAAACCCATTATGTTGATTTTCTCATGGCACGGCTCATATCTTACTCAGACTTTGAGCATACACTTCTATACCGTATGAAAATAATATTCACACATACACACGTATATAGGTATCCATTATTCGCATAAAAAAATAGTACTCATTACAAAAAAAACAAGAACGCTATATTACAAACATTCACAGTTTAATCATTTTGATGGTTAAGATGTGTAAAACAGTACTTGAAAAACATATGTGAAAATCATTGTAAGCAGGAGGTTTTGTTAAATCCGAAAGGCCACAGAGGTAAATTTATCACATAAACAGATAAGGTACAAGATCAATATTAGATAACGCAAATAGTATATCGGGCAAGATACGAAGATATTTAAAATAGTATTTAACTAAATTGAATTTGGAGCGGGGGAGGCTCTGTTGCCGAGTGGTTAAGGTCGCGGACTTCAAATCACTTGCCCCTCACCGATATGGGCTCGAGCCTCACGTTGGGCGTTGAATTCTTCATGTTAGGAAGTAATCCAGCTGACTTACGGAAGATCGGTGGTTCTACCCAGGTGCCCGCCCGTGATAAAATAACGCACAGAGGGTAACTGGGGTCTTTCTCCACCATCATAGCTAGAATGTCGTCAGATGTTGGTGCGACGTTAAACCCAACAAAGCAAAACAAATTGCATTTGGTGATTGCAGCACTTTATAAATATACCGCAGATATACTGCAAAAGGATACTGAATATATACTAAATGTTTGATGAAAGTATACTGCAATTCTGTAAGGCTAAACTGTATCAATGAATTATACAGGTAAACTAAAGAAGCATTTTCCGCTGAAACTTCCAGTATTTCATATTTTATCTGTCACGGCATTTGAATAAAATAAAAAGGTCGACAAACACGACATAAACGATTTAGCCTGTTCATGGACGGTAGTGGTAGTGCAAGCTACCGCCCACGCCTTTTAGCCCCGGGTTTAGCAGAACTCAACATTTACACATGTTATAAGTAACAAAATGTAATTTAGAGACATATATGAGTTATATGACTCAGGGTAGTACCTACGCCTTTAGTATCTTGAACCATGAAATGGATCCAATAACTAATGTGACTTTGTCTCAGACTAGCTGACAAATTATAAGATGGCTAATTTCAGGCATCAGGCAAATAGCTCATTGTTTCAAACGAACAGTTTTTAATTAAAGATAATCAGCTCAAGCTCCTATAGGCTGGATATACTTTACTTGTCTTGTCCTTTTTTTGAAGTTCCCGTCAGACGATGTCCTTGAATCATCAACATACGAGTCCTATCGTATAAATGTTCAACATATGTCCTTTTGATTGAATCTGTAACTCAATATGATTGCCATGACTCCTGGGTGATCACCGCCTATATGCTATAATATAGCATTAAACTACCATATGACCCCAATGTCTTGGTTGTACTTTGCCAATAACGTTGAACCTCGTCTGTAAGCTGGAACTCTCCTACAATCTAAACCCAGATGTCTCTGACTCAGCTTTCCAATGCTCAGCCTGTATTTGCTATCGTTTATCTAATAAAGGTTTAACTTCTATGCGCCCTAGTTCCAGTACTGCAACTCTTCTTTAGTTTCAAACGTCTTCGTATATGTAATTTATCCGCCGTGTAGCTGTAATAGCTCACTGATCAAGGTACTGGGATAAATTATAAGTTGAATCCTCGACGTGTTTACAAAAATCGCTCCTTCTATCTATACCATAGCAGAAGTGCGCTTTGATTGATACTATTTATAGAAGTTGTTTCTGATTGGTCCTAATACGAATATAGTATTTTACAACGAGTATTTTCTCGAACAAATAGTTCCTTTTTACTATTGTACATAACATAATGTGTGATACTGTGATTTCACTGTAATCAACATATATATCGTCCATAAATGAACCGAATGCAATTATTTACAGCAATTCAACTATAATTGTAACAATTATAGAATGCAGATTGAATCGTGCCCTATCATCTTTGCTTATGTATCACGTTTTCAATACATAAGCAATACATTTTTTTCTGTTTTCTGACAGTGCCATTAACAAAGTGTTCGTTTTGGCGTGTTGGCACGCTCCAAAAAACAAACGTATTAAATGTTTCGTTTTGTCGCATTGGCGTGCGCGCGGCCATATAGCACATTTTGTTGTGTAGTCTTGGTGCCCGAACCAACGCAAGCCAACGAAACATTTTTGTCTTGGCACACGCACCAACACGCCAAAAAAACAAGATCTTTCTTAATGGCCAGCACGCACATAGACATGCTCGTGTATAAATAAATCATAATCAAAATAAAAAGCATATATACGCGTACTCAGTGCCTTTGCTGCAGGCCACCAAAGCAGTTTATGTAATGTTTATGATCTCCGTGTCATGGAATTCACCACCTCTCCCATCAACCATAGTGTAAATCGCACTGTCCAAGTGCAATGGACCTCAAACATATGTATTTGACGGCATCGTAGAACTGTGTTAACAGATAGCAGACTAGGAACGTTCGGGGAAGAATGTTCACAGAGTTGCAACTGCGCTGATAATTAACCTTGCGATAGCTCTCACAGTCATTTTAAGTCTGCTATTTGTAAAACAGACTTGATAGGCTAAGCAAGCAAAACGATTTATAAAATAGTTACAATTCATAACAATACAAATATGCAATTTCCTATTTCTGGATTTCTGACATGTTTAAATATGCAAAATAACGATAGCGAGGCTTTTTGTTCAAATACTACATAGTAGAACTAGTTTATTATTTCTTTGTCTACGAAGCAAAGTTTTGACCAGTTTTAAAAGGATATGTACTTCCACTTAGCTCCAGTGAAATAAGACACCGTTTAATTAAAGGAGTACATCACAATATTTTGTGCGCAACAAAATCGCGCAGCAAGCGTTAACCTCAGTAAGCAATTTTCACGGATCGCCGCCGAAAGTGCATAATTCTCGGAAAGGCAGCCTGCTTGTGCCAAAACTATATACTGACAAAAATTTGGGTCGTGCAAATTTTGCCTTTAAAACTTGTTGATTTTAAAGTGTGTTATGGGAGCAGTGATGGGAAGTTTATGTCCAAGAAATCGCCTTCCACAAATAAAAAAAAACATTTCGGACAGCCAAATTCATCTATTTCGTCGGGTAATGAATCACTGAATTGTAAGAAAATTGACTATAAAACTGTTTATTGCATTGTGCAATTTGTTGTGTAAGAAAGAGTGGGTGGGGTAATGAAAATTACTTTTGTGGATGGGGTAAATATCTTTTAATTTTTCTTGTAAACGAGCATGGGTTGATGTTATTTCTTTGGTTTAGTATTATTTGTCCTGGATCTAGCTTACATAATCCAAAATTTGGCAAAATTCTGCCCTTTACATTTTTCATATATCTAGGAAATGCTTTAGGTTTTTTTCAGTTTCAGATGTTTTCGACATTTCTCAAGAGCAACTTTTTTTTGTTATGCATAATTATATTGGTGTCATTAATAGTGATGTAAAAACAATACCATCAGAATTGATTTTTCTAGTGAATTGCTGTTTGCACTTGTTTTATTATGACATGTATGTATTGTTTCTATTGAAAAAATCCAATTAGCTTTTAACTTGTGGTACATCAATCTATAAATATGCAAAATAACAGAAAATCTGTCCGCTAGAAAAAATAGTGAAAAATATCTTTAAGCACAATCAATATCACAAATGTTCTTGTCGGATAGCAGGCTCTTAATGTTTTACATACTTAAAGTTGTCCATCAAATGCATTGGTGATTGCTGCTCGAAAGAAAATACAACTATGAGGACAGCAGATGCACCAGCTGTTATGTTTTTTATTTGGGTAAGTGCAAAATGTTCTATCAAAGAGTGCGTTGCAACTTAGGTATGAAACAAAACATCATCATGCTCCTGTATGTGAATAGTAATAATACAACTTTTCACTTTACCCGTGTTTTAGGGTGAGCTTTTTGTTTAAGTGGATGATCCTTTGCCCGACTTCCATTATCCGCACAGTTCTCTGCACTTCTTATTATTTCGAATGGGTATTTGCGACTGCAGTTAGAAGAATATATGAATAAAATGTTTACTTGACATCTTCTAATTACCCACTCAATAGATACTCGCTAAGTCCAGTACGTTGCAACCTTTTCTGTAATTGTGGAGGTAATGACTTCATATATGTACTACCGATGAATGTGTCTCCTAACTAAACGCAGTTGTTAAATTTTGCATGTCATATATCTTAAGTCAAACTATTCACTTGTCTCACTTACCGGCTCATGGCCTGTAGATTTGCACATTATATGGTGCCAATCAAGGTTGAAGTTCTCTCACATTTCATTTACATCGAATAAAAAAACATGAGGTATGGATTTAAAATTGTAAACATGCTGGAATTACGAAACTACTTTAAAAGCAAAGTGTTCAGATCGTGTGATCATGCAATGGTATGACAGTGGTTCCATTCTGTTCATATATGAGTTGCCATAGAACCATTGGATACATTACATAGCCTGCAGATGGATTACTAATTCCGATTATTTGCATTTCTCTGGGTCACTACATACTTTAATATATAACTGTGTCCGAGGAACTTATTATCAACAAACAAGATTAATTTATATAACACCGGGTTGCTTTGGAAGTATGGACCAATTGATTTGAAATAACGGAAGAAGACAAATTGTTGAATCTATGATTTTTTGTAACTATGATTATTGACATTATTAACAAGCACCTCTGGTTTTTCACTTGGCTATATGCTAGATATAGACATTCATTATTTGCCGTACAATTACTACTCAATGACTTAAATTTGAATATTCATTTTATTTAAAGTAATCAAAAACAAACATTTTCGACTGGAACGAATATCTTACCAACTTTCGGGATAATATTACAGAGATGATTAAAACCTTTAAACTAGTATCTCTTTTGAAGACTTAATCAAGTTTAATATATACAAGTTCTTGTTCTGGGGCCGTATTCATAAAGCATCTTAAGTATAAGTATAAGAAATTGATTATTTACTTAAGTATTACTTAGGTTAGAAATTTATTTTACTTAAGTATATTTGTTATTCATAAAACAACTTAATAAGTAATTCTTGTTTTTTATTGTGGACGAAAACATTAAAAAAACAACATTAATTTCAGACAGATACAACATGCACAATTATGTTTAAAGTGCTTTTATCTGAAAACAATACTTTAATCGTACTCACCACGCTATTTTATTTTCTGACTTAAGTCATTTCTTACGTATCTTAAGTTTTAGCTAGAACTTAAGTGTTTACATAGACTTAAGTTGAAATCACCACAAACTTAAGTAAAATCTAAAACTTAAGTCAAAACTTATACTTAAGATGCTTTATGAATACGGCCCCTGGAGTTTTCGCTCAAAAAAGGGCAATCGTGTACAATATATTTCGAAATATTACAGGGGGTCTATAAATGTGTAGTATTCACTGGAGTACCAACTTTACCGGTGCTTGTTAATTACGGGTTGTACCTTAAAGTGTACTAAGTTCACCGGTATTTTCAGATATAACCATAAGTATCTGGCAAAGATACCAAATATGTAATTTCTAACGTTAATTCAAGAAGAACTTGAATAAACACTTTAAACGTGTTGTCTGCGATTGAAAAAAGAATATTTTGTTGAATTTCCGTCTTTTTGAGATCTATCTTCTTACCGTAAACATCAGGCTAACAAAAGCAAAAGATGAAAACTTTATTCCAGTTTACGCAAAATAAAGCTCTTTCACTATGAACCAAAACAAATAGCACGGTACATACAAACATACATTACACTGTCGTAAGCGTCGTAAGAATGTAAGTATTAAGAAGGCAAATGGAAATGGAAAGACTCTTAGGCCATTGATATTTGCAAAATAAAAAAAATCACATTTATACGTGTTGACAATGGACAATCTGTATACACATCGATATATTTTGTTAATAATTGATGTAGTAGTCTCCTTGTCCGAGTCGTTAAGACGCTAGTTGAACCAAGCTAACATCGAATTTTGACATAATATCACGCTATATTGACATCATGACACGGAATGTCCCGACATAAAACAGTTGCGGCGTTTCATAGTTTTTCTATTTTTGTTAATTCCAAACAAATATTTTTATTACATTATCATGGGGGTTGTGACATGTCTTAATGTTTTGATAAAGATACATCTTAGTGTGTATATAGTAATACATTTTTCCACAGTTCGATGGTGATTCGCAACCGGAGGTAACCAGTATAAACCGTGATGTAATTATTGGAGGTTCGGTTGGAGGTGCTGCTGTGGTTTACTTGGTTTTAGTGTCAATAACTGTTTTAGTTTACAAATTTAGGATAAAACCCGACAGGTATTTTCTAAGCAGTATAACCATTTTAGCATAATATATCTGGTGCAAAAGTCATTATCATATCAAAAGTTGTTCAACTTACTGTGAAGTCTAGTGGCACCTTCATAACAGAGTGGCTAAGTTTTTGACTTCGAATCACTTGCGACTACCAATGATTATAACATATAATTATTCTAAAATAAATTTGCTAACGTTGTCTCAGAATATGGAATTGTCAATAAACGTATAAGCAAATGTAAGATTTGAAACCGTAACAGCTTTTAGCAATATTGTCTGTTTGTAATATTCTTGTATAGGAGTGAGTGAACTGCTGGTAGCAAAGAAGGTAATGAGTGTTTCGTAAAAGAAATATCACTATATATATATATGTTTGTGTTCAGAAACATATTCCTTGTTTTAATTGAATGAAATATGTATAATCTTTAGGTGGCCCGATGGTCTAGTGGTATCACGCATAGCTATAAATCTAGAGGTCCGAGCTTCAAATCTCAGTCAAGGTACTGAAAATGTCTGAGATTATCTTTATTGTCTCCCACCTATGAGACCAGTAATGGTTCTTCCCATGAAAGACGGAATCACTTGTATTGGTTCACACAACCGCACGTTAAAGATCCAGACTGTTTATCTGTAAAGAGCTGGGCTAAGTTAGCCGGGCATGACTGTATCTCTCTATGTTTTGGAGTGTTTATCTCGCTTTGTCCCTCTGGTCAGATCGCTCTGCGTCTGTACTTGCAGAGGATGACTTTGGCACCCTGATTTGCTGCATTTGCCTGTAAAGCGCCTTTGAACGTGTTTGTCATGAAAGGGCGCTATATAAATCTGGCATTTTCATCTTCATTCTTTGTTATTTCGTTTTTTAACTTACGGACAACCTTGGACGGCTACGCGAATGAGAGTGTGACGGAAATAATATCAACTGCGTTTGCGATTACCTTCCAACAAACATAAATAAGGTCATAATTTAGGAATACTGTAGAAACATTTAACACATTTTTGTTATTTCCATTAGCATTTCACATACAGTTGTCTTGTTTCCATTTTTCAAATAACGATAAAGTAAGATAATCTGTTAACTTGTATTTGTTCATGGTGAGTCATTATTTCATTCTTATATTTTGATACTACATCAACATAACGCAATGATATGACAAATAAATCTTGATTCATTTGCATAAGTTGTATAAAGCATGTTTTTATGACACCAGATTATTAAATCTTATTACTGACAGGTACTAAAAGTGATCATTTGTAGAACATGACATTCTACCTACATTATATTCTTGTAAAATCAGCTATAAGTTGCTTAAAATGAAACACATCCTTAAGTATTCTTAGAAAAGTATACTGTGTACCATTGTCATGACTAAAAAAATAATTTTTCAAATCATTTCTTTGGAACTCAATATGTAATATTTAGTCAGATGGGATTGAGGAAAAGTTTAAAAAACATATACAACATCGCTCTGCTCATATGACGCAAGGTTCTTTAGCCCAATACAAATGATTTAACAATATTCTTGAATATGCAAAAGAAATTGTACAACTGACAGAGAAAAACTTTGGATGTTAAGCTGAAAGATATGGACATAGCTTTGTTTGAATTAAAGGAAAAGGTGACGACTGAAAATTTCGTTAAGCGCAATTTGTTTGTTACATGATTAATGCCTAGATTTTATTAACTATCACAAAGACAGCCATTAAGTGCCCTGTGGCGTCTATAAAAAGTTTTACCATATCTTTTTCAAATTTAAAACTTTATTTTCCAACTTAGGTTTACATCAAGTAAACAACATATTAATAATTACGTCGACAAATATATATAGTACAGTTATATTTGTGCTAGAAAACAATTCTTCCAATTTAAAAAAGTTCTGTTTTACAAAGTTTCGAGCATTTCAAGTACTTTTTTCTTTCATTAACAAATTTTTGACATAAAAAAGAAAGTGAATTTCATCCCCTACATCATAATTACAAACAGTTCATTTTCTTTCACAAGGTATTCCCTACCATCTTCCCATTTCCACGGGTAATCTATGGTTTCTAGTTAAAAACGCATAATTGATAGACTACGTCTAGATGACAAAAGATTGATGTAAGAACTTCTATGAAAAATAGTCTTAATCGCTTTGTATATATTAGTGCTTGATGTAATTTGTAAATCAACATTCCATATCTGTATAAAGTTGTCTCTCTGAATTTTTGACAGATTGACTCATTCATCCATTTGTCATTTAAGAAACCCTGACTATACTATACACCTGAAATCCGGACGAACATAATAAATACTTAACATTGTCGATCCACTTGGACTTTACATTACCTGAAATATTCATTTCATATATCATTTTGTAAATTGTTTAAGGCAATTTTCATTAGAACATTTAATAAAATTTGTCCAAAACGATATTATTATTATTATTATAATACCAGATTTATATAGCGCCCTTTTCATGATCAATTTCACGTTCAAAGGCGCTTTACATAGTTCAAATACAGCCACTCAGGGCGCATAATTTATCTTTTGCTAGTACAGACACAGAGCGATCTGACCAGAGGGACAGAGTGAGACAAAGTCCCCATGACAGAGAGATCAGAAATCCGGCTAACTTAGCCTAGCTCGTTGCGAATAGACAACCTGGTTCTTGCCCAGTGTATAGCACTGATACACGCAAGGATTGCCTGGGTTCCTGACCAGTACACCTCTAGTTGGTCGGGAAACACTGAAAAGCGTTTCTGAAAATTCCCGAGTAGCTGCCGGGGATCGAACTCCCGACCTCAGGATTGGAAGGCCAGTGTGCAAACCACTGAGCTATCCGTCCACCATATAACTCTTTTTAGATATCAGTGCATACTGGAAAGATACTAAGTTCACCATATATCATATATGACGGTGTTGACTTCTTAAGTTTAAAAATATATTTATAGAATTTCAATTGAACCTTTTCAACAAAATCAACATTTCCAAAACTCCAGATTTCACAAGCATACAGTAATACTGGTTTATCCATTTTATTAAAAAGATCTATTTGCGTTCATATGACAAATTAATGGGTTTAATTTATTTTTCAAAAATGAAAAGAATGCTTTATTTCCCTTGTCCGCTATATAATATGTCTTTCATGTAAGAAAAGATCCACCCATGGTAAAACTACTGCCAAGGTACTTGTAGTCTTTTACGATTTCTACCTGACTGTTTCCAATATGATAAGTCAAATTCCGTCTGGTTCGAATTCTATCTTTACCAGAAAATGAGTATTTTTGTTTTATCAACATTAATTTTCAATTTCCTCTCGATAAAATATCATTTAAATACATTCGAGGCATTTTGTAAATCGTTTTCAGATTCACTGCATCATCTGCATATAAAAGAATCAATAATCATTTAAATTTTGCTAATTCTCTCAACATTTCTTTCACATAGATACATTTCTAAAGCATTTAATAGTATAAATAAAAAGGCGACAAATTTTCGTCTTGTCTCGCACCGACTTTACAATTTAAAAAGTTTGTACAGCCTTCATTAGTTACCACTTTTGACTTTATATGTTTAGGATATAAGCCTCAAACGATCCGATGTGTAAAATACTGGACTATCCGAGAGGACCGTCCAGTATTTTACATATTGGATCGTTTGAGGCTTATATCTTACTTAAAACATTGTTGTCATAACCACTAAAGAAGTACGTATAAACAATTGACGTAAAATATTCACAAGTTTAGCTTTTAAAAAAGCTAGAAAGTGGCTCGCTTAGCTCTTGTTCTAACAGGGCAGTTATGAAGCACAGTGATATGCCAGTGAAAATTATAGGGTCTGTGATGCCTGGATAGGTCAGTGGTAGAACGTTTATTGTGGGTACACAGGTTACGTGTTCAATGCCTGAACGTGAGCATTTTACCAGAAATTCCCTTGCTTTTTGCTTAGCATTAAAAAGAAAACCAACTTCCTCTCTCTTGTACATTCATGGCGATGGATATCATATAGCGTAATATAAGTACGTTTTTTCTGTTTTTCTTGCGTTTGTGCGGGAACCTCCAGTGTAGAGAGTTGCAAAAACCGAAATATTTAACGAGAAGAGCCGAAAAGGAAGGAAGGGAAAAAACGAAAAATTAAACAAGAAGAACCGAAAAAGAACGAAGGGTACTGTATCCTGTGTTGATAACGCCTTGAAATTTTGCCTTATTACTATTTCAGATCTTGTCTACACAGTTCTGAGGCGTATATTCATTCATTTTTTCCAGAAAAGGAACAATCTGAATCTTTCTGCATAATTTCAACAACTACAATAAGGGACAGGCAATCGATGCATTTCGTACTTGCATAGATTGGTCCTTGAATTTGAACATTGAACGTCTTTGTGTTCATTAATATAAGATGGTTGCGGCCTATGTGGATTACATGACTTTTTCGTAAAGCAGCTTTCGATTGGTCACTTTTTGTAAGCCTGCTTTCGATTGGACACTTCTCGTAAAGGAAACGCTATTTTGTTTTCTTGGTTGCTGGCTTGCATTTGTAATGAAAGTAAAAAGCTGAGAGCCAGGTTTAGGAGATGTTCTGCCTTTTAGGTAGATTTAATAGTAAAATCCTATCGTAATACTGGCTCGTCGAGACGAGCCAGCATAATTAATTCGGTTTGATTTCCTTTTAAATTACCGCATTTCATAACAGTTGCTGTATGATTATACTCTGTAGATCCTCATGACCATTTTACACACGTTTCTCTCATAATGCACGATTTTCTCGTGTCTCTCGCCTTCATAGTATTGGACTTTCTTTAGCCAGGGATTCTCGTGGTGCTATAAGTTGTGTTAACTCATGTACAGAATAAGCAATTTTATTTCATCGAGAGAGCTTCGAAAGTAGTATTCTTACGTATGGCGGTGCGAGGAAAGAAATTTTGTGACATTTCGGAAACAAATACTGGATTTATTTTAATTCATGGCAAGGTTAAAGTGCTTTTGTTCTTTTTATTTAAACGTGTACAAGGAAACATTTTCTTGGTGTTAAAATTAACAAGGATATGGCGGATGTGGATAATTTTTCATTGAAAACGTAGTTGGAATCGGACAGCTGGAGAAAATGGACTGCTGCAGACATGTGCACCGAATGAGAAAATGGGTTATTTGTTTACTTGCCTGGCAATACACTTTTGTTGTGATTTATTAGTTCAATGACAGTTTTTGCTGGGTTGTAAATGAATATGCCCGAAAATCTTCAAATTTAGTGCAAGAAGACTTACAGAACAGACGTTTTCAATATATCATCGGATACAGTTACTGGAAAGTCCAAACCATACTAAATGATATTATATGTATCTTTCTTTTTTTTTTTTTTTTTTTTTTTCCGTTTCTGGTAACTGGTTAATACACGGCAGAGAGGCGGAAGCTGAAAACAAAGGAAAACTTGGTTTCAATATGCATTTCATTTGTACACCCGAAACTAATCTTATTTAAACAGTTAAAGACGCGCCACAAAATAAATGTATTCTTTTATATTTTCATGATGGGAATTATTCATGATTTGCATGATAAAAATGAGAAATACAAATATCTTTTTACAAATTGACAGTGACGTATATAAGGCCAAAGCAATGTGTTTAATATTGAAATATATTTTGAAATTAATGTAGCAGTATGCATAGTAACAGATGTATCTAGGTTAGTTTATACCACACTTTACAGTGTACGATAGTTATCATTCTATGCCTTTAAAACTATTTTAAAAATAGATTGACTGAAGAAGTTTGTAGATGAAGTTGTGAAAACACATTAATTCATGGAGGGATTAAATTGTCCACCTGTAATTACTTACAATATTTGTATTAAACCAGTAGTATCAAAATGATCTTCACGAAGTTTATGTAGGAGGAAAAAGTAGGTCCCTAGGATGTGGAGGGTTTTTGTGCCCCCCATGAGTGGTGGGGGCATATAGATTTGGTCTTGTCCATGCGTCCGTCCGTCCGTCCGAAGTTCGTGACGCGCCTAGCTTGAAAAGTATTTGATATAAATTGATGAAACCTTGCATGAGTCTTTATCATGACATGAACTTGCGCACCTCCTATTTTTCGTCTGGCTCCTCCCCCTATTTTCAGAGTTATGGCCCTTGAAATAGTCAAAAATGCACATTTTCACCTTGTGACGCGCCTAACTCAAAAAGTGTTTGATATAGATTCATGAAACCTTGCATGAGTCTTAATCATGATATGAACTTGCGCACCTCCTATTTTTCATCTGGCTCCGCCCCCTGTTTTCTGAGTTATGGCCCCTGAAATAGTCAAAAATGCACATTTTCACCTTGTGACGCGCCTAGCTCAAAATGTAATTGATATAAATTGATGAAACCTTGCGTGAGTCTTAATCATGATATGAACTTGCGCACCTCCTATTTTTCGTCTGGCTCCTCCCCCTATTTTCTGAGTTATGGCCCCTGAAATAGTCAAAAATGCACATTTTCACCTTGTGACGCGCCTAGCTCAAAAAGTATTTGATATAAATTGACTAAACCATGCATGAGTCTTTATCGTGATATGAACTTGCGCACCTCCTTTTTTTCGTCTGGCTCCGCCCCCTAATTTCACAGTTATGGCCCCTGAAATAGTCAAAAATGCACATTTTCACCTTGTGACACGCCTAGCTCAAAATGTGTTTGATATAGATTCATGAAGCCTTGCATTAGTCTTAATCATGATATGAACTTGCACACCTCCTATTTTTCATTTTGGTCCGCACCCTATTTTCAGAGTTATGGCCCCTGAAATAGTCAGAAATGCACATTTTCACCTTGTGATGCACCTAGTTCAAAAAGTATTTAATATAAATGATTGAAAATTGGATAAGTCTTTATCATGATATAAACTTGCACACCTCTTATTTTTTGGCTGGCTCCACCCCCTATTTTTAAAGTTATGGCCCCTGAAATAGTAAAAATATGCACATTTTCACCTAATTATGTGTCTAGCTCAAAAAGAATTTGATGTAAATTTATGAAACCTTGCTTGGATTTTTATCATGGTGTGTCCTTGCAAACTTGGCATTCTTCCTGAGAATCTTAGCATTTATTACAAAGTTATGGCTCTTGAAATAGCCAAAATAGTGGATTTATTTTTGTGATGCTCATTGCTCAAAAAGTATGTGGCCTAGAATAATGAATCCTTTTCATAAAATGTTTGTTGAGGCTATACCCCATTAAGACTGCAAACATTTGAATTATTTCTCCTTATTTGTGACAAATGTACCAGTGGGGGGTGGGGGGGGGGGCACACCCTGTGTCCTACAGACACATTCTAGTTAAGTTATTATCGCAATAGGTGACAGTGCCTGAGGCACCCTAAGAGGAATACATTTAAAGTAGTCCCAACTAGAGTACTGTAAAATAAATTTGATATAATTCACTTTGAATTTATTAAAGGCCTAGATTTTGGCAGTGGGCCAAGGGATTTCTGTCTTCACCAGCACAGTTGGGGGCTAATGACCATCACAGTATGGCTCCAATAAACAAGGGTCATTGTTTATTGGAGAGTCAGTCTACCTTACAAGTGTATCAATTAGTGAGAAAGGGAAAGAATATAATTTATTTTAAATTAATGAATAATTGATAACATTTAAAGTTATACCAGTTTCTTTTTGGCATTTCTATGTAAAGAAAAATATTGTTGATCAATCACAATAATAAAATAAAATAATTCACAATAATGAAATAATGAGAAACTTACTTAAAGAAATATGCAAGTTTTTATTTTTTCAAATTCTGTCTGGAGAATTGTGATATTTCAGAAAAATGTGACTTTCACTCATCTAAAGCTGGCAGAATACAGTAAATAGCATTTGTCTAAAATTGAAAACAGTATGTGCATTTCAAAGTTACAAAGCAAAGCATGAAGAAAGTCCCTTTTGGCAACATACTGAAAATGAAAGTTGAGTATAGATGGAACACAATAATTTTATATTATATTGTTTGTCAGCACAAAGAGCTCATGAAGTTTTCACTATACTTGTGTTTTATTATCATTATTATTTTCAATATTATTACTGTATCTTTTATCATCCTATATGTAATATAATAATAATAATCATGATTATATTTATAATTATTATTATTATTATTGTAACTTTAAAGTAAAAGTTATTATCATCTATATAATATCAAAATAATAATTATTATTATTATCATTCCACATTCACTGAAGAAAAAATAATTTCTTTCAACTCCACTGCACACATCTTCATGGTCTAGTTGGGGTCCCTGCTGTGCTAATTGCCCTCTAATCAGTTACTGTTACATAATCGCTGATAAGCAGCAGATAAGATGGGAGTTGTATATTGGATTTGGGGGGGGGACACTTATATAGTAGTGAATCTAGGCCTTTAAATATATTTTCACGTATATCTCAGTATTTCATCCGAAAGCATAAAAGGAAATAGAATATACGAGTACAAAATTTAAAAACATTGTGACAAGTAAGTACATGGTTATATAACTAGGGCACCTTATTTGCATTTTTTTCTTTTCAAATAGGCAGTCTAAACAAATGTGAGCAAATGTTCACACTGGCTTCAGACACAAGAAATGAAGGCAATTTGTTATACGCAGGGTGCTATAAACGTTTATATTTTGAAAGGAAAGCCTTGTTTTGTTTTTGGTTTTTGCAATACGGATATTACCAAGGTTTTCGCCGGATAATTCAGGGTATTAGATAAAATGTGTGAGGAGGACCAAGAAGAGTCACTGAAATTATTTAGCATTTATCGTTTTGAATGGTGTATTTAGAAATTAGCCAAACATGCCATAGAAAAACCACAATGTGTTTCACCTATTCCACAGTAATTTGCAGGTACACTGAGTGTTATACTCAAATAAACATGAAATCTGAACATAACGGTAGATTCTTATGGTTAATGTTAAAAACTTCTCTCTATACTCACAACAAAAATATAATTTGCAGGCGTTTACATGAACATTCAGAAACGTGTAAGCATTAGTTTAGTTTTTTTCTACCATGTACGAACTTGGAAATGTGGATTGTGACATAATAAAAAATGGACTATGTATGAGGATGCAACTATTCACTCAACTTTCGTAAATTATTACTATTATTTTTGTGACACACTGTTAATATTTTGCTGATATCTTAAATAAGCCAGCGCAAAATGGTATAATACTGAATGAATTTACTCTTGATGAAGTTGGGCATATTACGGTAGATAGTTTAGATAACCTATTTGATGCAACTAAAATTGATAAGTGCATTTCCTCGTTATCTAGAAATAAGGTTAAAGGTCAGTAAATCAAATCCTTCTTTGTTTCATATAAAAAAAAACGACAACTTCACCGACCGAATTACTGACATTCCATAAGGCACTAGGCATTGATTTGGTTGTCTCGGATTTTTTCATTGATACCAAGCCTTTTATTACACCATTTTAGTTCAAATTTTCAACAAAATATATAGTGATGGGGTATATCCTTTAAGCTGGACAAAGGAAAATTATTGTTCCCATTCACAAAAAGGGGGAAAAGAACGATCCAAATAATTACAGGGTTTATCACTTATCAATACCATTGCTTGTTTGGAAGCTTGTGGCGGATTTTGGAAAGATAGCCTCTTTCATGCTAGATTTCCAGCTGATATTTTAAATAGGCAGTTACACATAGGAGATCTTTAAATGCTGTCCCATGTAGTTTGTGTTCATAAATGGGGATTTTTTTTTCCAACACAAAAAGATTTTAATTTTGTGTGATAACCAGTATGTATGTGTTACACTCAATACAGGGAAAGCTTTTTACAATCTTTTCTTAGGGAAATTTGTTTCGTAGATTCAGTTTATGAGTTTGAAATTAAGACCCAACATTGGTGTATTTTATTTCTATTAAAATATTTAATTAACGACGATCGCGCTTCTTGCTTTAGTTGTTTCATATTTTAGCATACCGTCAGTATCCTGATATCAAAACCTCCGATTCCTGAATATGCTTAAAAACGTGAGAAGTTGATAAAAAATAATGAACAACACTTGCATTACTACATGTAGTTTTAGGATTGGTGTAGTCTAGCTCTATTCTGCCGTTTAAAATTAACATGTTATTACTTTTACAAAAATATAACATTTTATACCCATAGCCATTTAATGAGGTATCAGTTGACTTCCTATTTAAAGGGACAAAGATTTTATTCTATTTAAAGGGATAAGAATCAGTGTTTTTGGTCTATTTTCTGGTCGTTTTGGGTTCATGGAGAACATTCAGTTTTACTACAATAGAATTCTGCTCAAGCCGGTACTAGAGGGTATGGAAGTGATGCACATTTCATTACCACTCGAGAACAGACACACAATCAAAGGCCTGAATGGCCTGAGTCGGCTAATGATTGATGTACTGACAGTATAGTCTACCAGTTTCAGTTTGTTTTTAGTTTTTTTCTTAAAATTTCATAACACAGCTCGATATTTACCCAAAATATTATATCCGGATACGATTACACTTTTCTCCAGTTTGAACAATATATTTTACAAATTGTGATGATACGAAGACATTTAGCAGCAATTGGCAGTATCTGACATTGAAGTTTACGGTTAAATTACCTCTTATTTAAATCTTTTCATAAAAAAGTTGTTTCGTTTCGTGAAAGCAGCCAAACATAGACGATCTACGTTCGATTTCAAAAACTACAAGAAAATACAATTTAATGTTTCGCCGATTTGTTTATTTCTCGAAAAATAAGAATTAAAATCATTTTTAATATCAGTAGTAACTAAACAAACCAGTAAGAGCTTCTTCTTCCGATAATTTATCCGTTTACTGACTGCAAAATTCAACCCACGCAAAGTTTATAGAAACCATACGATGCGTGTTTACGTTCAATGTGGGAGAATTAAGGCTGATCGGCTATGTTACCTAACGCATCCAGACGATTCAGATTTTGTTTTTAAAAAAGCATTGTGTGCGTTTCTGTAATTTTATATACGTTTTTATACGCTTAGAAATTATTAGACATGCGTATTTGCATTATTTCTATACGTAATTTACGCTAATACGCATCTTATCTGGAGCCCTGTGGAACTATTTTTTGTCTTTCGCTGGATGTTACCCAAGCTTTGTAAGCCTGCGCAATTCTTAAAATGCACATTTATGCTTATGAGTTACATTCGAGTATTGCACAATTACAAGTCATAAATATGACAGATTACATCGTATATTGGTCATAGCAAAGGGAATTGACACAACTTAACTTCATTCATGCAGTGAACTGTTTGAAGTTTGAGAAATCTAATGGAACTACATCCCTTCACTGTGTTATTTGGTCCATTTAGAGAATCGTTGGATAGCAAGGACTCGTCAAAAGGCTTTCAGCCTTTAGCCGACTCAAAAAACGAATCTGCTATTGTGTTGTCAGGTTGCGTTTTATGCTTTTAAGCATCCATTCACATATTTTATTTACTCTTAAAACATTAGTGTCAAAATAAAATCATCGCTAATTCAAGACAAAAAGTATAAATACAAATGTTAAGTGATGAACTACATCCGAGTACAAAAATTAGTATACAAATCAAGCTTAATACAAGCTGAAAAGAAAATTTTTAATGGACTCGATTATTCCTAAGGACTGTATAATATGGAGAATACGGTCGACTATCGTTGTATAAGTAAATACCAGCTATACGAAGATTCTTTATTCTTGCATAAAAACTACTTTTTACACTGGATCCGCCCATGTATTAACGGGAGGAAAATCGTGTGCAAACAAGGCAATTCACGTGCTGTTAATACCCGATTTTTATTTTTGAAATGCTTTCCCAGGGACGTAAATGTATTTCTGCGCAAATTGTCATCTGGTATCTGCGTCTCATTTCTTTCATAAAAACCTCTTCTTAAAGCATGAAAGATGCAATCTAAACCGTAGAATGTTCTGCTGTATCGGTATTTAACGCCAAATGCGCTGTCCCCAACAATGTTCGTACTCGTTTCTTCCCTTGTTTACTCCCCTTTTAGAACTCGGCGTCAATTCAGATTGTGTAGACAACCGTGAATGTTAAAGGATCGCGTGTAACCTGTGCGATTCTTTGTTTTTAGGAATCATATTTATAATTTTGGTAAGTATCAGTCGGTATGCTTTTATCTAATTTCCCGAAGTGTCTGTACTCAATATAACTTGAATGTAAAGTTATTATTCTTGAAATTGTGCTCGAGTGCACCAAATTGTGAAGTGATATGAACAATTGTTGGTAATTTTATGTTTGTAATAACGAGAGATAAAAAAAAATCATTTTAAAACCTTCAGGATGTGTTTTGATAGTGTTGTTTATTTCTGGACCCTGGATACGGATATTTAAAAATTTAAACATCCGTTTCCAAGAACAACAGAGAATGGTAAATAAAAAATGTACCGGAATCGTCAAGTCATCACATATGAAAACAATACATAAAGTCTTCGTGTAATGTTTTATATGCAAGAATAGCGACAATACACGTTTGTTTTGTGTATTAACGTCTGCAGAAGCCCTTTGGATATGTTTGTGACCTCGACCTTCGGTCTCGGTCACAAACAATCCCGCGGGCTTCTGCAGACGTTAAAAACAAAAAAAAACGTGTATTATCCCTACAGAAGTACACAGTGAACAAGCAAAACAATAGCAGAATTGAATCTGCATAAATATGATTGGATTCCGTAGCAAATATAACAACACAAGGAACGATGAGACATGGGCCCTCTGTGATGATAGTGAACACTCCTTTTTGAATATCTTTTGGTAGCATAGATTGCTTTAAACCATGTTCTATGGCGTATAATCTGCAGCGTACTCTTTCCGAAAGATATACTGAGAATATATTCGGTCTGTACAAAGATAGGTTTGTGTATTGGATTCTTTTTCTAGACTGATTTGAAACATATGGACCTCGACAAAGTTTTCATGATGGGAGGCTTTGAGAAAATAACAATTGTGTTGACATTGTTGCGTACAGAAAAGTTTCTACAATATGGTTTTAATGAATCTTTGTTGTAAATACTATCTTTGTTTAAATAGATATGTAGGCATGTGTGCTTATGTTTTAATGTTTACCCATGTTGAAAGAGATCTGCATATTTCAAGGTGGATATCAGACATCAAATGGAATAAAATACTGGTATTATTCCCGTCTCAACATTTTCGTTCATATATTCAGTCTTAAGAAAGATAAAAACCTCGACGTTTTTATCAATTCTCAATTATCCGTGATCTGATCCATGCTTCCGTAAGCCCAATTCGGGCTAAATTCTATATTTTACGGATAAATAGACTTTTTACAGCCGCGGCACGAAAACAAGCGTAAATATCCAACAAAGAAATTCACGTTTCAAAAGACAGCTATTGTCAAAGTGGATAAAGATCATCCGGAAGCATAGAACTAATAACATACTCAATTGATCGAGTCTATTCATTAGAGGTAATGAATAGTACATACCTTTACATCACCCTTAAATTGAATCCTTTTATTCTGTGATATTCAACGGACGAAACTTACAGAACTCGTAAATAAAGTTAAGAAGTACCAAACGTCCACCCCTCCCCTAACCTAAAATCCTGGATCCGCGCTTGGGCTGTAACTTGCCAACTTTTCCAAAGCTTTGTCTCTGAAAATTTCCTATAGATGGATACCACAAATCCCCTCTGGTGTTTAGCATATGGCTTGAAAAGTACGAAACCATCAGTTATGAATACAAACTAGTATACTGAGTTAAATAATATCACAAGTTCACTTAATTATATCATTTAAAAAGTCTTATTTAGAAAAGAATTTATCCTGTTCCGTTACATTCCGTTAAATGCTATTACCTATTTGGGTATTTGTACTTTACGAAACGGAACGGAACCAACTTTAAAAGGTATCACATTCATCTGCAACCTCATTACAATGACTGACTCTAATTTTCCAAAAGATAAGAGGTAAGGGTTGATTTCTCGGAAGCACAGAGCACCAAAAACACAGCCATAGAGCCATGCATTTGCATAGTAGGCTCACAACAAAAAGAAGCTACAATAGACACTGACTACAATAACACATACAAAATATTTTAATAGTTTCTTGTTCTTTAGGATTCAATTAATGGAAATCCACTGAAAACATTTTGTCATCTTGCAGGATTTTTTATTTAAAAAAAAATCAAAATGGCCACCAATGTCAAATTTCAATGTAGATTGCTTTAAAAGGAATAGTAATGAATTGATTTGTTCAAGTTACCTTTGCTTTATTTTGTTCATTGAGTAACAAAATATATTGGTTTCTGCTCCGTGGCCCTTCGGCACTTTTTTCTATTTATAGAAATCCAAAATGGCTGCCATCAGAACCACATAAGAGCGTATTTTCGTATTTTATTTCGGCCGATTGCTTAAAAGTTGATAAAATTGTTGTATTCTCTATACCATTTTTGTAAACCACTTAAAATAAAATTATCAAAAAGCACAGTTAAAACGTCGCATACAGCCATAATTGTATTCATAATTATTATAAGGATGTTATTTCACTGTCATACATTCTAGATATTAGACTATTTTGATTATATTTATCAAAGAATATCTGCACACTACCACACAATTGTCAACCTTATCAGGGAAGTAAAATGATAAACGTTTAATATTACATGAAACCAAATTTCGTCTTTTGAGTATTGTTTCTATTGATTTAAGTTTATCATGGAAGTAAAGAGGAAGACTGTAACCACAGTAGTTAAAGTACGGTAAATGAACCTACTAAGGTTTCCTGGATTTTTATCGGGTCTGTCTAATGTGTCTAACACTTTTGAAACAAGAGACAGATTTGAAAACTTATGACAGTATTTATAATGTTACAACAACTTTAGCAGACGAAAAAGATTTATCTTTATGCTGTGCAAATTTGGAATAAATATGTTATAAGAGTCGGCGATGCATTCTTTTTTGTTCAATACTTAAATTTAATTTAATTATACATCATCATCATAATAATTAATATGTATAATACATCATTAAACGACATAAAAAATAACAGCATAATAAGCATTCAACCTTCGATGTTAAATCTTATTTCAGAAGACAGATATTATTATTATCCTTTTTAGGCCCCCATTAATGGCTGACCCTGTTTATTTACAGTGGTCGAGGTGCACCCCCTACCTGCCTTACAATAACAATGTTCAAACATATATATCAAATTCATCACACGATAATCAATATAAGACCTTTTAAAAAATGAAACTTCTGTTTTCTATCTTCTGCAATCTCAGTCTATGTACTTCAGCAGAACTAGTATCTTATTAAAAATGATTATGATTCAGGTGCTTACAAGCGTATTATATGCCCGTTGTAACAATACCTTATCGAAACGAAATATTAAGGCATGTGTGAGACACGCCTGATCAAGGGGAGAGAGAGATAATCGCGCTATCTGGAGTATCTTACATGTACAGTTTCAACTGTCTTTTATCTGAGTTTCGCTCACGTCTCTGGCCCATGCAAGAGTCTTCCTTTTAAATTCTGCTTTATAAACTTCAGTCGGTGGTGCCTCCATGTACAGGGTTTTTTTTGTGTGTTTTGTATTACACAGGCAAATGATAAAGTCTCTTTTTATGTCTGTTTGTTTGTTTTAGTATTTAGCATAGAAATGACATTATGACGTTTCAAGACACAGCACAACAAAGTTCAGTTTAGTTTTATCTCGGGAAATGTCCGCTAACTACAAAGATCAAAGAGAAACTGTCCATTATTTGAGTGTCATCTAAATTTACATGAACAATTTATGATCAACACATGAATTTTTAGTTGCCATTAACAGCACGAGAGTCATCTGACATGGAGGTGCTGGCGTGGGTAAAATTGCTGGAAACGCTGGTACGGCGTGCAAGAAAAGACAAGTCTAAAACTAGGTAATGTTCATTTAGCCGTCAATGATCGGCAATGTTGCCATCTTGTCTGAACCTGTAGGATTGTGATGTCCATTAGCGGACGTAATGGAGTTTGCATGTTAGTGCCCACACATGTGTCATGCATATCCCAAAGACTTTTTTACTTAGTGTCATCAAAGGATTGTTGATCAGCGCATGGAGTTGTGCACCTAGCTGTTTCACTCAGTCAGACCAGAACTGTGTAAAAATGTCTCTGTTAGTCTTGGATAGTGCATTTCTCAAAAAGTATTTGACCTAGAGTCATCAAACATCATAATAATGGTTAACCAGCATAGGAAATTGTGCATCTGGGGTTCTGTAGTGGATCTCAATCAGTTCAACCGGACAAATGGCTCTTGACATAGTCATTATAGTCGTAGAACAACATATGTTGCATGCGTCTCAAAAATATTTCACCTAGGGCATGAAACATTATAGGAATGTTATCTAGCATGTAAAGTTGTGCACTTGGGGTTTTGCCTGGGATTTTACTCTTTCAGCCCAAATTTATTGCCCTTAAGTAATCAAAAATATGCTTAAAGGACACAAAAAGATAATAGGTAAGGGTAGATTTCTCCGAAGCATAAAGCACCAAAAACACAGCCTCAGAGCCACGCATTTGCAATGTAGGCCGACAACAAAAAGAAGCTGTAATGGAAAAATATCATAGACGGGTTGCTTCATAACTCTAACGTACATATAAATTTGTGACAAATACAGATAGAGGAGGAAGTGTAAAGGGGTAAATGATGGGGGTGTGGGGGGGGGGGGGGGGGGGGGTACAAGGGAAAGGTAGAACAAGGATGAATATACAAAGGGAATGCTACGTTACTTAATCACAGTCACACTACAGCGTAAAACACAATAGCACAGACACTCATGTACCAAAGATAAGCGCACAACCACACCCAACTAACATAGAAAAACAAACAAGTAAGATACAAGAACACAGTAGGATACCACTTTAGACTCCCAAGCATACAAACGCACCTATATCAGCAGAAGAAAACAATCGTGTATCGCCTTAGGATTCCGGTAGCCAAGATGAAGGGGAGCCACGAAAACTTACCAAAAGTAAAGGGGGAGGGAATGCAAGAAGGAGCGCAAATGCAAGGGGAAAGGAGGGTGCAATAGGAAGAGTCAGGAGAAGGAAGAAAACGCTTACAACAAACAAGAAAACATACGCAACAGACAATACAAGACAGACAGAAAACCAGTGGGAAATAGGGGCACCGCCTTGGAACGGTCAGTAACCTGTAGAAAGGAAACTAGTGATTTAAACGCGTTAAGGACATGCCAACCTCGCACTTACCCTATTTTCAACAAGTTATACAACACAATGTATATAAAATAAAATCCCGCTGAGAAAGGCTCTAACATTAGCGCAAAAATAACAGATTAATTAAGTAAAACGTAAAATAAAGGACAATGTAAGGTATAATTACACTAATGTACTCAACAACTTGTCTGAAGTCAGAGCACCATGAGCCTAACTTTTAAGGGCATGACTAAGAAAGCTGCAAGGCAAAATTCAACTCACTCCGTCCCTTGTATGTAGGATTTAGGAGAAAAGCATCATAAAGTCTTACACTTTATTGGTCATCGCACCATCAAATAGGAACGCGTAGCGATTAACTGTAGAGGGGTCAATAAGGTTTATGTCATTCGCAATATTTGACCTAGAGATACTAATCCTACAGAATTATTGATCAGCACTTGCACTTATGCACCTTGGGTTTTGTTTTGGATCTCGCTTATTCTTGCATGAATAAAGAGTATAACAGTTTTCGATGCATGTATCTCACAAAGTGTTTGACTTGGGCTCCTTATATATTATGGGATTGCTCTGTAGCATTTGAAGTTGTGCACCTATTATTCTATTTCATTCGGACCGCCCAGAATTATAGAAACACTTGAAATGCTTAAAAATCTGTATTTCATATATCTTAGAAATAATTGGCATACAGTCATGGACTATTGGGGAACATTATTCGGCATGTATATATGTGCGTCTGGTGGATATTTCATTCTACATTTTAATTTTGTTTGGTTTAACGTTGCACCGACACAATTTTAGGTCATATAACAACTTCCAAGCTTCGATGATGGATTAAGACTCCAGATGTCCCTTCGTGCATTATTTCATCATCGGCGGGCACCTGGGTAGAACTACCGCCTTCCGTAAGCCAGCTGGATGGCTTCCTCACGTAAAGAATTCAACGCCCAGAGTGAGGCTAGAGCCCACATCGATGAGGTGCAAGTGATTTGAAATCAGCGACCTTAACCACTCGGTCATGGAGGTCCTTTACTCTACAAAACAAGATTTATAGATGTTGACTTAATAAAAAGATGCATTAAGGGGTAAAAGTTTTTCCCATATATTTCAAAAAGTATTTTACCTGGAGTAATGAAACTTTATAGAAATGCTTTTAACATACGGTTATGCACCTGGAATTCTATTTCGGATTTAACACCTTACACTCCTCCAAAATTTCCCTATATATGGGAAAATGAAAATATAATCCTTGAAAAGAAAATTTGTTTGCTACTCAATGTCACTAATGGCTTTATTAACTACTTCTGCTTAGTTCACTGAAATTGTGGCATTTTTTTTTTCTGTATAACACCGTGTGCCGTAATGACATTGTTTCAGACAAACAGCTGACCAGAGCATTTCGGGTATATTAAACGTTTTTAGTAAATTCACAAATAATATACATTGTATTTTTTATGAAATAAATTACTTTACTTTATGCGTGCTAAATCAAATCAATATTCATTGAAATATTTCAAGCTCTATGTATCTCTTTTTAAACCTGTGGGAGATTTTTTTCCCGTATGGTTTGATATCATTGGTAATGTTTGAAGAGCTCAACGTGATAACAAACATGACATCCAATCTTAAAAGATACTCTCAGATTGATAACAGACTTTAAAATGGATAGACTTACCTGTATGGATCTTACTGTGTAATCAATGTAAGTTCTACCTTTATTACCTTTATATATTGTTTAAATCATGTAATTCTCATATGTAATTCTCACATGGCAAAGTGCATTTACTGTTTGATAGAAGTCGCATGCTAGTTTTGAAATCTGAATAAGGGGTTATGAAGATACACATTCATTTTCTTACATGAATAAATAATTTTGGCGTTTGATTTAAGTATCATCTTATTTGCTCATAAACGTAACATTGTCTCTTTTTTGTTTCAAAAATCCATTGCATATTAGCTCGACTATATGAAAAATAGTGAGAACTATCTTATCATCCGTGACATCCGCGCAGAAATATTTTCAAACAATAATCCTTGCCTTTAAGCAAATCACGTGATGATGATACAACCATCCTGTGATCCTAAAATGGCATGACAACGCCTTGTAAGGCAAATGTTTGCCAAAACTACAGGCAAATTGACATTTTATGTCACAATCTTTAAGAACAAAATGAAAGTTTTGATATATCTATATATTGCAGTATGCCTTTCGTCAAATTCTGATACTGTACTCAACAGCGTCAACTAATTTCAATGTTTACATTTGTAGCAGGTGCGCGTCACAGCACCAGAAAAAAAGAGTACATGTTGCTCGTTTTACAAGCAAAATATATAATATTTAACTACTGAGATAAATTCTTTGTACAACAAGATTAAAATAATAAAAAATATAACTCGGCTTACTGTACTGATAAGGGGAAGTCATACTGTGTTAGAGTTTGACGTTGCATGTATGCTCAGTAACCATATTTGCATCTGCTGGATCAATTCTTAATACAAGTTAAAGCATACCAAAAGTTTCTTCTAGGGCACATCTATATAAATATAAAATGACCATCTTGTAAAATTTTGGTTGCAATGTCTGTTTTATACTGCCAAAAAATATCAGGTAAGTATTTACGCTAGTTATTTAACATAAATTGTTAAATCCAACAACAAATTAAACCTGTTACCTCTTTCAGTAGTGTAAATACGGCAATAAGACATTGACCTGGTATTCGATGTGGGAAAATTTGTTACACATAATTAGAGGGTCGCAATGGGGTTTGTTTTCATATATTAACCATGCATTTGAAGGTAACGATAATATTTGGTTGTTTACATTTAAATTTGCTGATATATGTCTATCTGGTGAATGTACATATGTTATGTTCAGGAGGAAATAAAAGAATAAATTAATCATCCTCGGGTTTAGTACTGTGTAACCCATGAATTCCCCCAATTGAGAAAGAATAGTTTAACGTCAGAGGTTATTTCTAAGGTCACGGAGTTTTATTGGCCGGCTTGTAATGACAACAGCTTTCGGTATCAGTAGGTCAGTCAAGTGTGACTTATTGAACTATAATATTCCTTCTCAAGAAAAGGAATAATAAAGATTCTTTGTCATCAAACCTACTGATCTAACATAGTTAGATACCACTCGGCTGAATTTAATTTAAATTATGGTCTTTTTTTAAATTCAGTTAATGCTGTGATTGCATCTAACTATCAAGCTGTATCTCAATTAAAACTATTTGTATTTGAATGAAAGTTTGCACAATGCTTTCCAGCGAACAATTGGACTAACACCGAGCAAATAGATTAGTGTAAACGAACCGACTGAAATAATTAAGATGAACATTTAAGTTTCAATTCTGAATTAAGGAGAAATTTATGGCGGAAAAAAATCTGTTTTGTTCAAACTAATTTAGTTTAGGTTGATTAAGTAGCAGATTCTACAACTTATATTTATCACTCTCGACACGTCATTCCTGATGGAATCCATCGCCATGAGATAAGAGAAATGAGTTTCATTTTCATGCTGAGCGGCAAGCTAGGGAGCTACTGTTACCATTTTAATGTCTTTGGTATTACGCGGCTGGTTATCGAACCTACAACCTCCCGCACTCGAAGCGGACGCTCTACCACTAGGCTATCGAGATGGTCATTTACATATAAAGGACTCTTACGACTGATGACAGTCTAGCTGTGTCTCAGGAACGACTAAAGCAGCACAAGATGTATTTTTCTTTCAAAATACTTACATGATCAAGTTAAAGAACTCATCACTGAAATTTGTTCAATTGAGGCCATTATTTGACTCAGGAAATTTGGTTTAAGTGTTAAATGCAATTTGCTATAGTTATCATGATAATAACTTTTATATTTTGAATATTTGGTATTACTTACCGACGATTGACCTTTTGTATGTCGAAATGTAATTAATCCGAATACAATTTTCAAGGGTTGTACTTACATGAATTACTACACTAGTGCCACATGCACATGTCATACACAAAAGGTCATGAATGGAGTATCACAAAAGAATGGATATTGCATTTTTACTTTTCTTGAGTGTATTTTTGTAGTATGTGGCTAGAAATAGAAACTTCAGGGACTAGTATCTATTTGAAACAATTTAGTTTAAGAAACATGGAGGAATACCAATTCAAATTTTAACTGATTAGCCGCCTAAGGTTAGTATTTTAGCTCTGACCGACACTACGGTATTAAGGAATGTGATTCACGTATGCATTTAAACACGACAATTGCTTATTTGGGTGAATCATCAGAAGTAAGACTATCATGAACAACAAATAATAAAATACTTTAATTCAATATAAAAATCGCCCGGATGAAACCGTCTTTTTCCATACAATTTAATAGGTCCTTGATCTTCTTGTTCTTTCTTTAATAATAAGAGAGGTTTCTATTGCGTAAACAGAAGTGAGTATATATGCACAACAATGAGACGAAATTTACGATCTCGTACTGCGAGACTCAAACTATAACATATAGCCACTTAGATTTTTTTTGAAAAATAAATTTAAGGAGGTAGGTTAATTTGTTACCAGGGTAAATTCAAATTAGTTCAACCCGTAGCAATTTATTATATTGTGTGTGATGTTTTAGCTGCTATTATCTCAAGTCCCTTTGAGTACAAGTTTTATCTAGGTTTGAAGTACGTGACCCTCCAAAGGTATGTTATTTTAAAAGAAGAAGAAAATGCGGATATTTAACACTGATCAATGTATTTCGGTTTCATTGTTAACCGTAGCAGTCTGCGTAATTTTTTATTAGTATGTGTGCTAGCTTTCTTAAATGAGTTGAAAATGTATACGTCGCGGGGCTTGTTTTTCCATGGTAACGCATTTTTTCGCATTTTTAAACAACTTTGCATGATAACGGGTTTTTCGACGGCTTCAGTGATATTCTGTTAATAACCAACATGGAATTTTAGGGTAATATTATTAGCAGAACATTCAACACTTTACATGGTACCCTATTTATCTTAATGTTTAAAGTAACCATGGCAACAGAGATAATATTTTATTTCTAAATTAAGTAATATGTTCGTTTATTTGCATTTATATTTTTAAAAATCAAGGCTTAATATACTTGCAGCAGTACTCCTCGTCTGACATATTTAATGAAAGAGTCATTGTGCTTGCAATTGTTTCTCACATGGCTGTTGGAATATAGATAAAAAGTTAAAGCTGTATTCTTGACCAGTGTCAGTGCCTTAGAATTTTACGTTATAGGTTACGACATTCGTTTCCATGGTAACATTAGTTGAATTCAAAAAATCACAATTTACTACTGTAAGGACTTCGGACACTTTCTATATGAATTTGCCTACTCCAAGAGTGAAAAATAAACCACTAAGAAATAAGTGTTTAATTACATATACCATCAAAATACATATTTGAGATTATTTCTTAAAGTCAAATTTTTCAATATTTGTTTCATAAAATGGTAATTTTTGCTCTAAATAGAATTACGTACCCTGTTATATACATATAAAAGCTATTTTTTTTAAAGAACATTGTTCCCCCCCCCCCCCCCCCCCCACCCCGTGCATCAAAACCATATTTGGCCAGCATATGTAGATATTAATTATACACATTTTCTGTGACTATTGTGTTGATGCAAGGGGTGGAGCAGTACTTTTAAACAAAAAATATAACTACAGGGTGTTCCGAAATGTAAAGTAACCAATACTTTTTATATTCATTTTTGATAATTTGATAGTCACATATTTTTACATCTGTTTGTAACTAAAATACTATACAAATGTTTAAATGGGCACATATAGGCATGTTATACATGTAGAGTAGTGAGAGAAGCAAATACTGTTAATTCATTATTATTCTTTGGGTTAAATTTTCATTGGCATATCCTGTTTGTTTGTTGTAGTAGATTGGCAAATGTGTGCTGTAAAATACTGGCAACACACCAGGTAATCTTCTGCATGCCCTCCTCGCGACGCGCACACCACTAGCGATGAGGATGTAATTTGTTTTCCATTTTGTTTTTATTATTTTTTTTTTTTTGTATTTTTTATATATTTTTAATTTCTTTATTTCTTCACCTTTTTCTGTGCATTTATATTTATTTCTTTTAGACACATACTACATGTGACACACATTCATTACTTCATGTTCTTCCTTCAGTAAAAACTGAATTGAAGATTGTTCTTTGCGGCGGACTAGGCCTAAACACAACAAAATAGGGGCAATATGTGCACAGCATTTTATCTGATCCTGACTATAGTCTATCCAACAGAAATAAAGCTTGGCATTGATATGCCTGTGACGCATAGGTCAAGAACAGTAGCTTCTTGGCAGGTCATATCAGTGATGGTTTCACATTCAGTGTGATGCCACGAAAGTGATGTGTCAAGTCGCTTTCCATGCAGATGGCATATACAAATACGGCTTGACGCGAAAACGAACTAAACAGTCCAGCCGAGTTTCAGGTGGAATTTTTATGCAGCGACCTGCTTCAACTTTTCGAATATGTTTTGCCCACAACTTCAGCCCTGAATAGACAACATTATCTATAGATGGGTTGTTGTCAGACTTATCCGGATTTAGATTTTTCCGATCCAGCTTCCTTAGGCAAGCCTCAGATACAACTGTCATTTCGGATACATTTTTATTACATGTTTAAGCGAAATGAGCCGTGCTATGAGAAAACCAACATAGCGGCTTTGCGACCAGCATGGATCCAGGCCAGCCTGAGCATCTGCGCAGTCTGGTCAGGATCCATGCTGTTTGCTTTTAAAGCCTTTTAGAATAAGACAAACCGTTAGCGAACAGCATGGATCCTGACTAGACTGCGCAGATGTGCAGGCTGGTCAGGATCGATCAATGCTGGTGGCAATTGCACTATGTTGGTTTTCTCATGGCGCGGCTCAGATATTATGTGTGCCACTGGTACTTATCCTAAGCAAGAACCCACCCTACGGCCTTGAAAAGATTACTGACTTTTCTTATTATTAATGTTATACATCACACAAATATCTGCCATCACTTATAACAGAGCTATACAGACATGTACATGTACTTAAATAACTACCTGAACCACTGTAATAAAACTGACCGGTCACTTATACATGTATACCTATTCACACAATGTAATGCGTCAATAACTTTACATTATGAACAGTGTATAGATAAATCAAGTACAGGTTGTTTGCAAAAATATCGTTCCCTTTTTTATTTATTTATAGAATTTTAATCTTAAAATGTTATTTTTTCCTTAAATAAACAGATTTTGTCACTTTTTTCGGCTGGAATTAAAATATTTAAAATTTCCGTAAAGTGATGACATTATATTTTCACGGAAATTAAACATTTTATTTTTTCAAGAAAATATACCCTGGCCCAGATAAAATAAGAAAAACATCTTGATAGGAACAGATACAAATCAGTTTCTGCTGTAATAAATTAACTAATACATTGGTTTATCACTGACTCGAAGCGCTTTGGGTATTGTTTAAATACATAAGGAGAAATTTGCATTTAAAATGTAGGCTAGAAGCATATGATAGTGTCCGAAGTCCTTTGAACAATTTAAGAGCTTAGTTTAGGTATATAAGGACCCAATTATCCATGGAAACGGAAAAGAGGTATTAAAAATCAAACGTACCAATTTTTATATGAAACCGGTCGTAATGAGTAACCATTCCCCGAGCTTAATTCCCGATAACATCAGTTACCGTCACCCATTTTCTTACATTCCTCATAATATTTCAATACAACTACAAAAAGCCACAAAATATTGATCATTATTCAGAGCGAAAAATTCATAAAATCATTTTGGCAAATAATTGCTGTTTAATAATAGTTCAAATTAAAAAAAAAAACATACTCAGAATTATAGTATTCCTAGGGTATTCAAAATTGTGACTTGCGTAGGCATTCTCTGAAGATGGACGACTACCATGTTAAACGTTATCTAATAGGTGTCACAAGAAAGACTTGCCCGGTAGTCGCCCTTGAGAGACCCTCAATGATATTAATTATCTGTTCTTAACCATTGATTAGAATCTTATAAGTTTTATAATGTCCAAGTAAAGCTTGTAAATATTCCAAGCATTAAGAACATACTTAGTATGTAACACTTATTCAAATACCAAATACTACACAACGTAGTTCGCACAGTTCAATCTAGCTCATAGTATTTTCTCTATACACAATACCAGAATACATTGTTTTAAAAATGTTACAATTTTATTGTCCTCGTTGCCATTTCTACAGTTGGTATATAAATGGCCTCGCATGTACATTCAAACTTTCAAACCTGGTTGGGTCGGTAGCATTTGCAACTTGAACTGCCATATTTAGTCTTGCAATCCACATTAGTATATGATATGTTACTTTGGGTATTATAGGAATACCGTCATATATGTCACCTGGTTACTTGGCGGCCTTTCTGTGTAGCAAGGATATCCGTATTGGCATACATAAATAACCCTGATAGCCTGTAAATATACAATGGATACCATGGGAGACTGTTTGTACACCTAGGATACCCATAGTTTTCTGGATATATAACTAGGATGACCTGTATTCATACCCAGTATAGCCAGAGTGGTCTTTATGTATAGCAACTGTACAAATAGCGGTACCCAGGATCCAAAAGTGGCCTGTATCTATAGCCAAGACGACATGACAATTTACCAAGGATGCCCAGTTAGACCTGCCTCTATACTTAGGGTACACCGGTGGCATGTATTTATACCTAGAATATACATAGTGGTGACATTAAGTAAACGGTCAGGATGGTCTATTTGTATACCCAGGATACTCAAGGTGGCATAGCTAGGATGCACTCAGGTGACCTGTCTATATACCACACTACTGGCCTAGTGTATAGCAACGATGGTCTGCCTGTATACCCAGGTTTTTGGCCCATAAAGGCTTATATGTAAACCTGGAATATCCAAAATAATGGCCAGTATATATGGCCTCGATGACATGTTTGTATATCCAGGCTACACAGAGTGGCCTGGTTCCATGCCTTGGATACATAGGTAACCAGTCTGTATACCAATACCATCCAAAGTGGCCTGAACGTATAGCCATGATGACATGTCTATATACCCAAGATTCCCTCAATGCTGTAAATCGAAGACGTCCTTAGTAGCCATACAACTGTATAGTCAGAATGACATGCCTGTATACCCAGAATATCCAGAGTTATCTGTCTCTAAAGCAAGGAAACTCGGTTGGCTTTTCTGTATGTCCAGAATACCTGTCTGTATATTCAGTATACCAATATGTATGAATACATGGGTAGCCAATATGACATGCCTGTATGCACAGGATACACAGATAGAACTTCCTGTATAACCATGATACAATGTACACATAGTGACCTGTATGTATAGCCAGGGTACCCATACTGGACTGTATGTATAGCCAGTGTGGCCTTTCTGTATGCGCGAAACACGCAGAGTGAATGATTATGTAACTAAGATACAAATAGTAGAATGTACATGTATGTATACCCAGGATAAATGTCCTGTATAACTAGGATACCCATGTTATCTGTCTCTATATCCAGGCTACCTATTGTTGTCTGTATGTATAGCCCAGAGGGGCATGTCTGTATACTCTAGATACCGACAGTGGAATAAATATTTAGTCCGTTTGGCCTGTCTGTATACAAAATATACCAAATAATGTCCTGCCTACATATCACTGATACACAGTTTGCCTGTCTGTATCCTAAGAATATCCATAGTGGCCTGCTTGAAAAGCCAACATTGCCTGCCGATATACTTAAGATATCCATAGTTACCTTCTCTGTACCTCAAGCTACATGAGTGCCCAGTCGTTATACCAAGTGTACCATTGATACCAATATAAACCCAGTATATATTTTAAATAGTATATTGTTTAATTATCCGTCAAAATACTGCAAAACCTTACATAAAACCTTTTGCACATTCTCCAGTATATTAGCAAAACTGAACATACTGACTTTTTGACGACCCGGCCATTGTGAAAAGTGGTTGTCTTATTGGTTGTCTAAGATGTTGTCAACCTGATTTAAGATAGTAATGTTTTTTATTCAATTACAATATTGTACTAAACTACATAAAACAACTATGTAAACTCTATCATGTATGCAAAGAAACCGTAACATAATTATTAACTTTTGGTAGCCATTTTGAAAAATGAGCACGATATTGGTTATCTGAGGTTGCCTACATGGCTTATGGTCTGATTAACAATTGTATTTATCAATCTTAATACTGCATTAAATTACATTAGAGCATACGTAAACGCTCATATATATGCATACTTTTGAAAATATTTACCTTTGATGGTGATCTTGGTCGCCATTTTCAAAAAATAGCAGCCATATTGGCTGTGCGACATAGGTTCACATCTTAAGATAACCGGCAGATGTGTACCTAATAAAAAGAAAATGCCTTGCTTTTATGAAAAAATACACAATTGTGCTAAAGATTACTGTTGGTCAGAAGTCAACTCACCCCACCCACTTCAGGTAGTATCTACACATAAAACACATATGATGGCGATATAAACAATTGCGTTTATCAATAGATAAATATCCCAAATATCATTTGTTACCTTTCTGTATTTCAGATCATGAATATTATATATAAAACAATAATTAGTGTACAGCTGTACCTACATGCCAATTTTATCGTAATGTTGTACAATTTTGCCGCCGTCATTAATATTAATTGATATGCAAATAAACTAATTTGCATATAGTGATTTTATTTCATAGTTTAATACATTGGTTTCAATTAAATACCATTTTGTGCTCACTTATTTCGTCAAATGGTGAAGATATGAGGCCATATAAGTAAAATTTGTTAAAACTGCACTTAATTACCTTTGACGTAATTTCTTGACCTTAATTTGACCTTAGGTTTGTGACTGACGGCATAAATGAACTTTATATGACATATACTTTACATGTTAGCACATAAAGGTGCATCTTCACGAAATGCCTACGTATGTGTTATCGAGCCACATATATGAAACTAATTGATAGACTATTACTAGTACGGGGGCCAATAAGGTCTACCATGCATCCTCTCCTAGACCTTTTTCATATGTTCCAAATAGTTTGTCAGGACTAGTTCTTTCAAAATAAAAAATGTTCCCATGAAAAAAACTCTTTTGAATTATATATGATTTTACTGTTTCCATGGCAAACGTTCATTTTTTAAAACGACAACCATATAGATGATAAACAGTCATATCTTGGTCAGTTTAGGTGATAAAACAAGAAAAATGGTGTCAAAATGGAGCTAAGACATTTACCTTTAAATAGTAGCATTTTTATGTTAACTAACTAATTTGCATATTCATGAATATTAATTAGAATGTTACAAAATGAGAAAATTTTGTTAAAAAAAATAACATTTTCTAAGTTTCAAATCAATTTAAATGTACCAGCTTTGATCTGGTCTTAAAGTCTCTCTGTGTGTTTTAATATATTATTTGGTTACTCTTATGAATTTTTTTTACTCCAAACTGGATGTGCTCAGCTTATTTGCATAAAGTGAACCAGTGTCACAAACAACGAATAAAATTCTGAGACCACTAAAACTGAATAAAATGATATAATTATTTGTTATCAATGAAATAACAATTTCCATGTGGTCTATAATGTTTGCAGACATCGTGTTAACACTTTTTATTGCAGGAAGAATAAAATATAACATACATTACGCATGTTACGTTACCATTTCAACAACCATTTTGTATTGCATCAATTATTTAGAAAATATTCTAGAAACATAATTAATGTTATTTATTTTGTACTATAATAATACAATATGCTTCTTTATTTGTCAGACATTGTGATTTTTATTTTTGTAACACACTTAAATACGTCACCACTACCATTGCTTCAAAAATATATCTAAGAAGAAATTGAAGCCTAAATTGTCACATACTGATCTATTTAAACTGTTAGTTGTAAATTGTAAGAAGGTTTTCTTCTGTTATTTCAGAAATTGCCTAAAATATATATTGCAACATCCATATAACTATAATTTTAGATGGAATTTCAATAAAACATACAATAATATCCATATTATGATCATGCAGCTGATATATGCAGTCGTCCTGTGAGTATAAAGCAAGTCTTACAAACAGTATTTTCTTAATTTCAGAAATAGTAGCATTATAAGAACACATACAAAACCAACCCTTGCTCGATAGGACAAATCATAGGGATTTAAGTCAGATATCTGGATGAGGCCTTTGCTCTCCGTGAAGATTCAATAAAGATATTGAGTCTTAAGTCAATAGACTTACACCTGTATAATACGGAGAACTTAGCACTTGCCTGTAGAGAACTGAGTAGTTCCGGTACAGAATCTAGGGACACTTGTTAGGTTAACTTCTTAACATTACATGACTGAATTTCTGTTGCAAAACGGTGCTAAACCAAAACTAACAAACAAAAGAAAATATGCAGGTATTTAAGTAAACACTTTAGATTTAAAACGTTTACCAGGTTGACAAAAATGTTTTAGTGACAACAAATCAAGATATAAGAAACATATAAAACTTTATAGATATGAAATAAAAAAAAAAAACTATTGTTGTCATTTTGAAACATTCACAAGAATGACAGAATGTACAAAATATTTTTTAATATTTTAAATTGAACAGACAAGGACTATACTAAATCGTTTTATGTGGTGGAATATTCCTGGATATACCGGAATATTAAGAGAAACACTACTAAAAGAAGCTATACATCAATCATAACAAGTAAAGTTTGATTATCAATTAAGTTACGTACCAAAGGTTATGACAAAGGCATGACCTGTCTCTGTCAAACAATCAAATTGTAGCAAGAAACTCGAGAGCATGATACAAATTGCTTCACAATCAAAGTGTAATCAAATGTCATTAATAAAAATAAAGTGATTTTTGAGAGCCTATGATCTTCTTTTGTCAGTTACTTTTTTTTATAAATAATATGTTATAAAACAACATATCGTTCATAACAGCTAACCAACAAGAGAGCAAATATGTTACATTAGGTAACATTAAAGTGAAAATATCGTAAGTCACATCTTAATCAAGACGTGCAGAATGGGATTTTCTTGTAACACTGCTGCCTCAAATTGTGTGCAGTTCATATTTTTCAGACATTTCATTTAACTTTAGATTCAGATTTTAGCTAATCCGTACAATTTGACTATTACTTAACACTGTGCTAGTGCTAGGGGTGTGAGGGCAGTTTCACATTTCACTACATCTAACGGACAGACACTGTCAAATCAAATCAGCTGTTGTTTTGCTTGGTTGTGTTGTTATGCTTTCAAAGGATCATCTTAAAAATACATTTGCTATCACAAAAAAGTCTTTAAGTGCCATATGATGTTTATAAAAAGTCTCCTCGTACTCGGTTTTAGGGTTGTTAGATTTTCTAGCCCTTTCGGACCATGTTCACTAAAACAGAATTCCTCTTAGGCGTGTTTCACACTTCATTACCTCTCTTAAACAGACTTGATCCAACTGAGTTTGCTATTTATTTGCTTGGTTGCATTCTTTGCTTCTAAAGGATTTTCGTAAAGTCAATTGCAACATGTTTCCAACAACTCTGAAGTGTCGTTCAGAAGGCACTCTGTATGTTCCTAGAAGTTTTGAATAGCAATATGTAACTGTTTTCTTAACAATTTTGGTTTTCAAACACTTAATATTGTTCACATTCTTGACAGCTTTTTGCAATTTCATAAGTTTAAATCTATAGGTTACTTAAAGAACCTGAATATTTCATTTTGTTTTTTAGTCTTTGTTCAGTGCTGCTTTTCAACAGTGAATAATTTATTAATAAGCCCATAAATATCTCGATACAATGCATGTTTTTCTCAAACTCAAAGCAAAATGCTTTATTTCTCACGTAATTAACTGCATAGATACACTTCACAATCACACAAAACAAGATAAATATTCCATTATAAAACATTTTCCATGAAAGGCAGCCCCAGGTTGTAACCCTATTATCAGTGTATGGATGTTAGCAGGGTTTATTTACATAATTAATATATACAGAATATATATATAAAAATACATAATCAATGTAAAATGTAATTATTGACAACAATATTGAAACCATCAAATAAAAGAACATCATAATTAAGAAACTGATATTAGTATAATTAAATTGATAGGTTACTTAATTAAAAATGATAAAAGAATATTGAATGATTCAGATGATTTCTTGTTTGATAAAACTAAAGAAAGAATGTAAGAATTAATACTTTAAAGTTTTGACAAATCAATGATATCATAATATTGTTAACAATGATTTAAATGTCTTCCTACATATTTCTAAATACAGCAAAATACAGTGGTAACGTATTTAAAGGCGCAGTTATGAAAAAATCTCATTGCTTGAGAAATATGGAACTATACTATTTTGTAAGAGTAGTTACTAACTTGAAAAACGAAATATTCCTCTATTATTTACTGGGAAAATAACGATACAATAAAACGAGATTACTGGAATGGTAATGTAACATGTGTAAAGTATGTAGCAAACAGATTTCTCCGTCAAATAAGTATTTACACTATATTTTCATACGATATAGCTTAAATAACACAAGTTTATTGATTACAGTATATTTCATCATGTTGTTCAGTTTTAGTTATATCTTGTTTTCCAGAGATGTCTGTTTTAGCATAGATTAATTTATGCAATTTAGCTAAAATACCTAATGTAGAAAAAAATTACCTTCAGAGTAACAAAATACTATTCTAGGAAACACTGGGAGACATCGAGACCAGATCAACACTGTTTGATCTATATCTTCTAAATAATTAATGTAATAAAACAAGGTTATTGAAATGGTAACGTAACATGTGTAAAGTATGTTACATACTGATCCTACCCTTCAAAAGGGTGTTTAAACTACATTTCCAAACAATATAGCTTATATAATTGTTATTTTATTGATAAAAATTAATTATATCATTTTATTTTAGTAATATCTTGTTTCCTGAGACGTCGGTTGTGGTAGCGATTAATTTTACGCAAATTAGCTAAACATACCTATTTTGGATAAAAACACAAAACACTACTTAAGAAAACACTGAGAGATTTTCAGAATAGATCAAAACTGTTTGGTACATTTAAATTGATTTAAAACTTAGAAAATATTATTTTCTAGTAAAATTTTATCATTTTGTAACATTCTCATTAATATTCATGAATACGCAAATTAGTTAATTAAAATAAAGATACTGCTATTTTAAGACCAATGTCTTAACTCCATTTTGACACCATTTTTATTGTTTTATCACCAAAACTGACTAAGATATGACTGATTGTCATCTATATGGTTGTCCTCTCCAATTTGGTACCTATGAAAAAAGTCTATGGGGGGAAGCATGGTAGACAATATTGCCCCCATACCCCCCACCCCCACCACCACCACCTATACCTACTTTCAAGATAAAAGCTATTAATTATGCGCGGTAACTGACACGTTGGTTATGTCATTTTAAACAACAATGTTTTGCAGCGTTTCTGCGGTAATCTTTTCATTATTTCCATTAAGCATCAGATTTTTTTTCAGAAGTACATTTAATTTGTCAAACACGTTGTCGTAAATCCTCGCGTTAGCTTTCGATTGGACATGCGCATATACAAGTATGGCCCAAGTATAGTATAAGCAAAAAGTAGTTTCGTGATTTAGTTTTTGAAATAATACGCTTTAAAGTATTAATACGTGTTTACTAAATAATGAATAATATATTACTACATTTCTAGTGATAAAGCGAAACTATTTTATCTTGTTCTTTATTTAGAACTCAGCCCATGTATAAATAATATATTTCTACATTTCTAGTGATGAGAACGAAACTATTTTATCTTGTTCTTTATTTAAAACTCATCCCATTGATTTATAATAATAAATAATAATTATCAACGTAGAAATAAGACAGGTTGACAGGTCGACAGGTTGACAGGATGACAGGTCGACAGGTTGACAGGTCGACAGGTTGAAAGGTCGACAGGTCGACAGGATGACAGGTCGACAGGTTGAAAGGTCGACAGGTTGACAGGATGACAGGTTGACAGGTCGACAGGTTGAAAGGTCGACAGGTTGACAGGTTGACAGGATGACAGGTCGACAGGTTGAAAGGTCGACAGGTTTACCCGTTGACAAGATTATCATGATTAAGTCAATTGTAAATATTGAAAAATAAAAGTATCAAAATGTTTATTTATAGATTAATGTTTTTTGGTCTGTCAACCTGTCGACCTGTCAACCTGTCAACGCAATTATATTTATACATTAATGACCTGTCAACCTGTCGACCTGTCAACTTGTCGACCTGTTTGAACGCCATTGTATTCATAGATCAATGTCTATAGATTTTATTAATTCCTTCCGAATTACTTTTTTACTTGAAACAATAACTATTAGGAATTAGGGCTATAAGATTTATTTGTATTCTGAAGTATATAGCCTTATAATAAAATTCAGTAATGTAATTTAGTTTGTCATCGTATCAACCTGTCGACAAGTCAGCCTGTCAACCTGTCGACCTGTCAACCTGTCGACCTGTCAACCTTTGAACGCCATTATATTCACAGATTAATGTCTTTAGATTTTATTCATTACTCCCGAATTACTTTTTCACTTGAAACAAGAAGTATTATGAATTAGGGATATAAGATTTATTTGTATTCTGAAGTATATAGCCTTACAATACAATTCTGTAACCAAATTACTCATTTATTACACCAGAATTATTTTTTACTTATACTATACTTGATCCACAAGTATTAAGGTAACCTACATCCTTGAGTGCATTTTAAAGCTCCATATGGCTATTTCATTAAACTCCACCTACCGGATGGGTAGCTAATTTGAAAATTAGGTTCTACATCGGGACTTCAGCGCTAAACAAGTCCAACTCAGATTTTTGGTTGCGGGTTTATCCCGCTACCAAAGTTAAGTGTATTTCTGACAATCATGTAGCATCTTTATTTGATTCCAAATCACATCCAAAGGAATTTGTTCATGTGCTACACAAAGTAGTCCCATTCATGAACAATGCTGATGAATTATCAATGATCAAGCAGGTCTTATTCATCCTCTATCCATTCACACTGGCCATTTAGATTATATAAGATCTGTCAATGATTAGGTATTCCAGCCCATGGTTACATCACTGACTTCCAGCTGTTCATGTAAGGTCAGGCAGAGTTTATCTTAGATATGAGGCACATTAGTATTTGTGTCTTATACTTGTATATTTATAGATTGGCATTTAAAATGAAAATGACTCTAGCAAAACCAGCAACCACCAGACATCTCAAGGCTTTGATTTTTATTTATCAGGAGACCTTAAGAACTGTTTTATTTTGTAAGATATGATTATATAACGATGATACTTCGCATTTTAGTAAAACAATATACTTTGTTATCTGTTAGTAATTGATGGGAAAGTACCCAGGTACTCTAGTATTCTGCCTAGCGGTACTAATAATAATACGAATAATCCAAAATCATTGTCATTATCTCCATATTTATATCTCAGGTGAGAAAAATGGCAAATACCGAAGATTATGTTTGATGTACAAAGCTATAATAAAACATTTTATTAGCTTGGTGTTAGACTTTCACAGTATATTAAAATCTGGGGAAAGGGAAGTGAAACTATTTTGAGTATTCAGAATCTGTCCTAGTGCAGATGTTCATCACTTTTACTCTGGAAGGGGAAGAAGCTCTGGATCTTTCTTTTCTAAAGTAACACATTCAATATGAAGTGTATTTTTCTTTCTGCCTGACTCACCAGACACTTGCATTTGAAGAAATACTCATGTACCAACTAGTACATACATACCAATTTAGTACCTGTTTCTTTACCTATATAGTAATTAAATTTGCTGGAAACACAATATTACAAATGTACAAATTACTTTGATGTTCATTTTTAACTTTTTGTATATTACGTTTGGGGATCAGGTACATTGAACTTTAAACTTCAGTTTCAAACAGGACCTGTTTCCCTTTAGATATGTTCTTTGCTCTATGCACAATGAAAGCTTTGAGAAGATAAGTGCGTAACTTGTTTATCAAATTTAATGTAACAAATCTTACATATCAAATTGAAGTTTATTATGTTCAGGTATTTAGAGCAGCGAAATATTTGTCTTCCGCTGACTGGTACCAATATATTCATGCATAGGTTACCCCCAGTCCATGGTCTCTAAGTCGTCTGACAAATCAGCTACACATACTCTATCATCAAGTGTTGTATTCATAATTTTCATTGCTAAAATGCCAAACATAGCAATATTTGAAAATAATTGAAGAAATAAATGGATCAGGTACAGAAATATGTATAGTCCATTTAAATCGACCTGGCGGGGCGTGGTTTTGCGACGGTCCACTGCATTATTGTGCAGGACATGTAGTATATTCGGCAACATGATTTCTTATTCACTAACCATCTACCTTACACTTTAACCATCGTAGCTCTACCTATTTTCCTCGGTTTTTGAGATTACAATTATTTACATAAGCCCAGAGATTAACTCCGGCTCACCAGGTCAAATAAAACGCTCTATACCTTTTGTGTTTCATAGAGTTTGCCTCACGGTTAACGAGCTTTTTTATTTGATTTGACCTCATGACCTAGTTTTTGACCCGACATGATCCATTTTCAATCCAGGCTTAGAGATCATCAAAGTAATTATTCTGTGCAAGTCTGTATCAAGTTCAAGCATAACTGAAACCTCTATACGGCTGAAAGGGCCAAAATAGAAAATGTTGCCCATTTCAGGAGCAGTGACTCTAGAACCCATGATGGAATCTAGCCGGTTTTCAAAAGGAACAGAGATCTTATTGTGACTTAAGTTGTGTGTAAGTGTGGTTAAAATCAAATATAAAATTTCACTTCTATTGTGTTTACTATGGAAAAAATTACAAATTTTGGCTCTTTCAAGGGTCAATCAGGGACTTTAACTCCGGAAGAACGAAGGACGGACGACGGACAAAATACGATTACAATAGGTCACCCTCTCACTACGTGACAGGTAAACTGAAAAGTACAGATGTGTGTTTGTACGCGCGTGCGTGCGTGTGTGTGTTGTGTCTGGCTGTATGCAAGTGTCTGCGTGTATGTGTATCCAGATTACTTAAAAGTACACATAACATGTTAGGCGTAGTACAAGGAAGAATATGTACATGTATGCACTTTATGCACTTATATGAAGAACTTGTAGACTGACTTATAACTTAAATCTACAATGACTGCAAAATATACCAGTATACTGGTGATTGAATATGATAAAAATACCAACTATTGTAAACCACAGACAACCAATTATTGTCTATATTAAAGTAATTGTTTTGTCTTATCAAGTAATCCCCTTGTCATTTCATTCATGTTCAAGTAAGGCAAACCTTCTTATTATTAAAATGACTCCCTACTTTGTCTATGTTCTAACAATATCAAAACATTATAACACTTTATGTTAATAATAATAATTGACATATGGATTACTTTCACATTTTACATATATCACACTACTATGTACATACTCATGGATAATGTTGAGCAACAAAACTTTATCAGTCTAACCAGATACAACTTTAAAATGTGACTAGAATACTCAGCTTTAAAATGTTGTCGAGGCTGATTCCATTAGCAGTTGTTTCTCAGTAGTAGTGAAAGGTAACCAGTTATAATAGATAGATATTATTTACACAGGTAACACTGTCGTCTTTGTAATATTAAAAAGCAGGTTTTGGCTAACACTCTAGCTAAAACGTTGGAAGTAAAAAGAATTTTCATGTTATCAGCATTACACTTGTCAATAAAATTTGGCATAGAAACTATGACCTTACTGAAAGTGGTATCTCTGATCTCATTGTACATACTACAATCAAGCAAAACATAGCTCTCATTTTCAATTACATTGACGTTATTAACCTTCATATCTCCCTGTCTCAATTCGGGGCGGAGCAACTCCACATCTGAATTTACGCAGTGATGATCTGTGCGGTTTTGGTAGTATCATAGTGCAATACATCTCAACACAAAACTCTACAGTATGTTCGAAGTTTGTTACCACCTCTACTGGAGTTTCCTTTGGCAGCATTAATACTATTATTCAACTCTGTTATATGAGTACTGCGCTAACCCATAATGATTTAGATGTTTTCTAACAAAATATAACCAGGTCTTACAGTTCATTGCTTTAGTGTTGGCCCAGAGTGCTATATGCGTATTTAATCGTGAAGAGTTAGTAGAGTAAGTCACAGTCTTCCACTGACGTTTAATTGACGGAACCAACCCATATCATCAGAGACTCCAAGATTAGAGGTGTATCGTCCTACTCCAAGAAAGAGCCTCACAGCTCTGTTCTGGACTGCAGCGATACAGGAGAAAGATTTATGCCCCCATATTACCGCCCATAGCCAATGACAGGCAAAATCACTGAATTATAAATCTGGATAAATACATTATACGGAACTCTGCCAATTAATTTAACTTTAGCAATGAGTTTGCCTAATGCCCGACTAGCACCATCTTAGCTGTAACATTGAAGTCTAAATGTTCATTCAGTATTAAACCAATATACTTATAATTATTAGCATAGTCTGTAATATTATCTCTACCTGTAAGAACATAATTAGATCTAGGAACAGTCTCAGAACGGAAATGAACAATATAGCTTTTACTAACATTTATATGCATATCGTTACTTTTACAACAGACATTCAGATTGTTTAACAATGTTTTTAAATTCTCTTCACTATCAGCCAAAACAAAAATATCATCCGCAAAGAATAAAATACAAACTTTATCTTCATCTAACTGAATACCTACATTTAGCGATTTTGAACATACAGCAAGATCATTAATGAACAAATTAAATAATAAGGGAAAAAATGCATCCCTGCCTTAAACCACAGTTGACATCAATGATCAAACCACTCTGTTCTGTGTGAATTAACTCTAACACACGGGGAAACAGATCTGTATATTGCCTTTATAGCATATAACATTTTACAAGATACACTAATATTTTGTAATCTAAGTCATGACTTTGAACGATTAGTGTAATCATACGCCTTTTTTTAAATCTATGAATGGAGTCTATGTAGACAGTTTATATTTTTACGAGTTTCTATAATACTAGTTAGTGAGGCAAAATGATCGACAGTTCCTCTTTTTTTTTCTAAAGCTGTTTTCTTCGTCCACCAACACATTATTTCTGTCAGGATGCGAGTTATATGACCAAGGGAAGTTCCTACACTTTTAGTATCTTGAACATATATTGGGTCCAATCACTAAAGTGACTATGTTTTAGACTAGCTTACAAACGATGTAGAATGTCCTTTGTTGAAACGTTGGGTTGGTGAGACCAAATATCTCATATATAGAATTTCACTCTGGCTACCTTGCCTAAATG